>NW_028252717.1:0-56136 GCF_964263255.1 Lissotriton vulgaris | reverse complement strand
AAATGGCAACATGATTCAGAAAAGGGGGTGGTGATGAACAGAGTGTCTGAATTAAGCAGACCACTCTTACCCAGTCCAAAGATCAGGGCTTGATCCATCACCGTTTTTTAGCTCACTACACCATCCCAGCTCAGAACCTGGCTACATGCAAATTAGTCTGTTCCTGTCCCAGTGCATGATGGGAACAGGGCAAACCAAACTACCAAGCCAATTCTTATACTGGGAAGGAAACAAGCTTCCGGGGACCGGTTTCTGGCATTTCAGCCGTCGTCGGCCGGACTTGCTTGAATCCTGATGGTGCTGTGAGCAAGGGACTCATGTCTGAGTATACCCTGCCACACCTATAGTGGCCAAAAACGATTCAGAAAAGGGGGTGGTGATGAACATAGTGTCTGAATTAAGCAGACCACTCTTACCCAGTCCAAAGATCAGGGCTTGATCCATCGCCGTTTTTTAGCTCACTGAACCATCCCAGCTCAGAACCTGGCTACATGGAAATTAGTCTGTTCCTGTCCCAGTGCATGATGGGAACAGGGCAAACCAAACTACCAAGCCAATTCTTATACTGGGAAGGAAACAAGCTTCCGGGGACCGGTTTCTGGCATTTCAGCCGTCGTCGGCCTGGCTTGCTTGAATCCTGATGGTGCAGTGAGCAAGCTCCAGAAATTATTGAGGCTTTGACCTTCCGTTGATAAATAGCCATAACCGGAGCGACTGGTTTAGTGAGCGATAGACGATGTTCTTTTAGTTAGGAGGG
Organism: Lissotriton vulgaris; assembly: GCF_964263255.1. Lineage (NCBI taxonomy): Eukaryota > Metazoa > Chordata > Amphibia > Caudata > Salamandridae > Lissotriton > Lissotriton vulgaris. The sequence continues at coordinate 55,379 of NW_028252717.1, read as the reverse complement.
CCCCCGCTAAATGGTTATGCTTTACCACCAGTAAATCCATCTGTGGCTTCCAATTTAGTCTTTTGCCTATTGTGACCCCTAAATATGTGAAAGAGTCAGTTTGTTCAAAGGGCACATTATTCATTTCTACTCTGGCTTGGACCGATTTACTTCAGTGCAAGACAATGAACTTGGTTTTGTCAATGTTGACTACAAGCTCATGGTCATCACAGAAAAGAGTAAATCGGTTGAGGGCTCTTTGCAGACCCATTTGTATTTAGGACAATAGTAAAGTGTTGTCTGCAAACATTAATAAAGGCACCCTCGAGCCAGCGAGATTAGGAGCATCTGTGGGATAGTCAGAGTAGTAGGAGACGACTTTATTTATAAACAGGGAAAAAAGGGTGGGAGCAACGACACACCCCTGTCGCACTCCCTTGCTTACCAAAAAACATTCTGTTGTCTCCCCCTGTTGTCCCCACCTAACATGGGCATAGGTAGAATCATGTAATTTGATGATAAAGGAAAGGATCTCTGCAGGCATCCCAGCTTTATTGAGAGTGTCCCAAAGTTTGTTACGGAGCACTAGATCAAATGTAGACTTAAGATCTATGAATGCTGCATAGAGGGTGCCCCCAGCCAAAACCACGGTATTCCAATACAGCATCATAAACCTGAAGACTTGGTCAGTAGTACTGACATGAGAGCGTAATCCTGCTCGATAGGTGGATAATATCTCGTTATCATCAATCCACTTGTTTACCCTACTCAAAACTAATCTAGCCACCAGCTTCTGCATGGTGTCAATAAGACTAATGGGCCGGTAGTTGGATGGGGAGGCTCAGTCCTCTTTTTTATATATTGGGATTATCCCAGCCCATGCCATGATTCTGGGATGGGGGCACCTCTAGCCAAGCCATTGGCAAGGATAAGGGTGTATTTTAACCAATTCTCCCGGTCAGATTTAAATATGTCTGCTGGGATGCCATCCGGGCCTGGGGCTCTACCTGCAGCCACCCCGTCAAGTGCACGTTCTACTTCTAGAGGGGCAAAGGTTAGTATTGCCTCACTCAGAATCTGCACACTGAAACTGTCCATGGTCATGTACTAGAGGAGAATTGAGTCTGAAAATACATAACCCAAGCTTCTGATGGGACATTATTAGCTGGCTGTGGACTAGGGTGGCCACTTCCCCACTTACTTAGGTGCCAAAATCTGCACCAATTTTTTTCCATTACATGCAGCTAGCAAATCCTAACACCTATTGTCATCGTGGGCCTTTTTTGCTCGTTGTTGGATAGCCTTATATTTAGATCTCCTACTCCTTACCTCTTGAGCAGAGCCTGCCCTTATTACACTGGACAGAGCCCTGTGGGCCTTCTTACATGCCCCATCATACCATTTAGTTGACTTATGCCCTGTACCACTAATGATTCGCACTCCAGGTTTAACAAAGTAAGTCCTAAGCTTAGTGAACAGAGCCTCATGGTGTACTGTGAAGGCTAATAAGGTGTCCTCATTAGGATCTAGTTGCAAAAGGGCTGCAAGGGAGTCTTCGAGTGTTAACTTGATCTGGGATACCGTTGCCTCATCCGCGGCAACCTGACCCCATTTTAGCCTGCAGGAGTTGTTGGATATAATCACATCTGGTGGTACATTGCCCAAGCTGCCACCCCTGTTCTCGGAGAGGAATACATCTAGTGCTAAGAGAAGAGGGTCGTGGTCACTCTCTGGTCTATTCACAACCTCCATTTGCCTCATCCATTGCCAGAGTTCTAAATTAATAAGGAAATAATCAATCCTGCTTTTCCTTATCCCACTACTAAAAGCAGTTTTGCCTTGAGTGTCTGATTTAGATCTTCCATTAACTGCACGGTGCCCACACTCCATTGGTAAACTTTAAAGCTGGAGCACAGCTTCAGACCATTTCTTGACTGGGGCTAGCATTAATGACGGGACGACCCAGATCGCATCTTCATCACTAGTGAGGTTACCGTCTCTAGCCCAAGGGGCACAAACGTGCAGTTAAAGTCCCCCGCAATGATCTTATTACAGAAAGGAATCTAAAATAGAGATGGTAGGATAAGTCTTTCCGCCTACCTGCCCTCTGGCATAGACATTTAAAAATAAACACTCTGGCTCATGCTCAAGGGTTATTCTGATGACTTGAATATCTGGATTATCAATCGCTATCTCTTTGACAAAAAAAACAGCCTGTTGTCTCACCCATATTAGTAAGCCGCCAGAGGGACGCCCTTTACTACCAGAAGTTGCCAGCTTACCAAATGCCAAATAACCTAGCCGGAAAATTGTACTCAAAGCCCAGGTTTCTGGAGCGCAGCCATATCACCCAACTCAATGAAACTAGACCAGTCCTCTGATCTTGTCTTCTTAAACAACCCAGCAATGTTCCCGGAAAATATAGTATTTGACTTCTCGGCTAGACCTATCTTTTGTCCTAGGATAGCCAAGTCCTCAGTGCCCTGGGTCCCATTTGGGTTTGTTAGTTGAAAATTTGGGACCCCCCGTTGGGGAGTGTCAAAAACCATAGGGGTCTCTTCCGTCTCTGGAGTAACAACCGGAGACAGTCAGTCACAGTCATCTAGACCAGACAATGGGGCATATCTATTTGGGTGAATTGATTCAAAAGTGTGCAGTATAACCACATAGTTGATACTGCGGTAGTCAGTTTTGGGCCTTACTCCTGGTACAGGATTGTAATGGGGGCTATAAAAAAGCCTTGGGGAAGCACAGATATTTTTTGCAGGACAAAGTGCTACATTCCTATTTCCTAGGCGTTCAAGTATGAGCCTGACTATACGCACGTTATTGAAATTCGCCACCACACAGTCTCCCCCTCCATTCTTCACAGAATAACCTACGCAAGAACAGCGTCTGGCCAATATAAGGTGGTTACAAATGTCCCAGCCCCAAACCCCCTCTTCTTTCAAGTGTGTGTTCAGTCAGTGCATTATCTTAACCATTAACTGTTTGGTGGATTCAACCTGGGATTCCTGTAAAATAGGTACATCCCTCAAAACTACGACCAATGGTGCTGCAGCGGGAGGGAGATTTAATGCCCTAGGATCATATCTAGATATACTATTTCCCTGACCATAGTGTGTTGTAGTAGGATTATGACTAATTGCCCCAGGGACTTGAATTGATTGGTTATCTAGACCTAGCGTGTCGTGGATTCCAACCGTGCTCCTAGTAGTCCTACCATTGGGCCCAACACCCTCCATCCTCGGCGTGCTCGGAATAAGCTGGGCTGCTTCCCCAGACGTATTCCCTAGCTCACTTCAGGTTAGTGGATTTTTGTTGCAGGTGATGTTGACAGTTAGGCACTCAAAGGTGTTGTAGTTGAATGATTCAGATTCCGTCAGAGATATATTGTCTCTATGGATGATTGCTAAGCCTAAACCTCTATGGTCTTTTCTGTTTTTGTTCGTGATTATAAAGCCGGGGGGGGAGCAAGGGTGTCCATGAGGGGAAGGGAGGAGTCATTAAGCCAGGTTTCAGTGATGAATGCTATGTCAATGTCATGAGTGAGGATGGATTCTGCTAGTTCAGTGGTGTGTTTGGTGGCTGATCTACAGCTTATGAGCAAGCAGTTTTGTGGGGGTCGTCTCTGTTTTGGGTTTCTTCGTGATGGGGGCCGAAGGGATGTATGTACAGGTGGTAAGCGGTCTCTGTGAGTTGGTGGGGCTTGGACTCTACCTAGTCCGGTGATCACCTGTATTCTGGATTCGCCAGTGACAGCACTGTCATTGTCGTACGAGGAGGGGAGATCCGCCGCCTCGTTCCCAGACATATCGTCTCTGGTTCTTTTCGGTCTCTGTGGTCGATTGGGGGGCGGGTTAGATACTTATGTTCTCGGAGGGGTAGTGGGTATGTTTTGTTGTGTCTGAGTGTTGGAGGAGTGGGTATGATGCGGTGGTTGGGACACTGCGAGGTTGGTTAGGATTTGTTTGAGGCCAAGGATTATGATAGCTATCTAGGTTTCAAGCGAGGAAATGTGTTGCTCAGTCTCTGGCTCATAGAGGTAGCGGGATTGGACCTATGTAAGTGTGTTGTGCTTGGGAGGGGAGAGTGGGTGAGGGTGGGACCTGGTAGGTGACGGATGGGGGTGCGAGCCCACGGTGGTTATGGGGGATTACTGTTGTCTATGGGGGTTGTGAGGGGGATGTAGTGTGTTGTGCTGGGAGGTGATGGACAGGAATGATCGCTAACGGTGGGCAGTGGGGTGGACCTGTTCTCTTTGGAGACTGTGAGGGGGAGGCATCGTAGGGGAGTAGTACCTTTGTTGCCTGTGTGGAGGGCGGTGTTCTGGTTGTTTGCCGTATGGAGGGGCGTGTTCTGGTTGATCGCAGTGAGTTGGGGAGTATGAGGGGCTAGTGTAGGGAGGGGGTGATAGCTGGCAGGAGAAGGGGGGGTGGGGGGTGAGAGCTGGTGGGGGTGAGAGCTGGCAAATGGCGAGTGAGAATGAGACCCAAGAGTGGGGAATAGGGGGGTCCCATTTTTTATGTGGCTGGTGAGGGGAGTGTCATGTGGTGTGGGACGTGTGGGGTTGCTGGGAGGTACCAAATAGTGGGTGGCGGATGGCGGTGAGAGCTGATGTGGGGGAGGAGATGGATCTTGTTCTCCCTGTGGGAGGAGCGGGGGTGTTGCGAGGAGGCGGGCGTGGGGGGGGCTAGGGGGGCTCGGAGAGGTGTGTGACAGGTGGGAGTGATAGTCGACTTGGGAAGATGGGGGACGTGCATTCCCTGGGGGTTGTGGGGAGGAACATATAAGCTGAGGGGCAAGTGCTGTTGATAGTGGGTTCTGGGGCGGTAGGTGAGTTCCGATGGCTGGTCCAGCACCTCCAGGGTGGGAGTATGGGTGGGAGAGGTATGTGAGAGGGTGTATCATGGAGAGAGGGGAAGAGGGCGTCAAAGGACTCTAGATTGTCGTTGTTGGCTTGTATCAGGACTGTCCCGTTTGAGTAGATGGTCACCGTGGTGTTTCCAGTACGCTTTGGGCGAAGGAGGAGTGAAGTTGTAAGTTTGCGGCTATGTGAGGTGTTGGTGGTTTTAGCAATTTTAAGGTGCGATCTGATGATGTGTTTCCATGCGCTGTGTCTCTTCATTTGGAAGATAAGGTCCGTTTTTACCATACCTATGGAGGGACAGTGGTAGGTGTCTGCAAAGAGTGACTCGGGATGTTGACTGATAAGTTTCTGTTTAAAATTCTTCTTTGCTTTGGGGGAGAGGTCAGGTGGGAAGCTGATCGAGAAGGCATTTCGACTGTGCGGAGTGATGTGTTTCGTGGAGGGGGTGCGGTGTGGGCTGTGCGGTCGGGAGGCATAGTGTGTGTAGGGTGTAGGGGGGACCGATTATGAAGGAGGGAGCTGAATAAGGAGGGTCTTAGGCCAGAGGTAGGAGAGCGGAGGAGGGGAATCGAAATTTGGATAGAGTTGGGATGGTGTTACCTGGTCTGATTAGAGGAGGGGCAGCTCCGGGAAGCAGTGGATAGGGAAAACGACCTTGGATAGAATAGGGACGGTCACTACGAGGTCTGAATCAAGTAGGACGGCTTCAGGGGTGTGGTGGGTAGGGTGCAGGTGGAGTGGAGAGCTACAAGGGTGCGGTGGATAGGGTGCTGGTGGTGTGGAGAGGGTGCAGGTGGTGTGGAGGGAGGGGGCACCTCAGTAGAGAGTTGAGATCCTGGGTGTCCCTCTTAATGATGCCATAAGTGATGTCATCAGGGTTGTCATTTGAGATGTCATCAGTGATGTCATTAGTGATGTCACTGACCCTGTCATGAGTGATGTCATATGTGAGGTCACAAGCAGTGCATTGCAAGGAAGTAAGTTAAGTTAGCTCTACTTCTGAATTTGACAGGTTTTGTATGAGGGAAATCTGAGCCTAACTATAACGTCCCTGTAACCTTTTTTTTCACCAGAATACACTTTTGAATTAATTGGAATGTCTCATTTCTATGCCATAAATCACTTTGGGCAAAAATATTATAAAATTATAATAATTTATCACACCATTAATGTCATTAGCTTTTACTTTCTTTCCTCTTGCTATAGTAACATTATTGCATACCCCCCTCATACATGGCCTATGTCTTCCTTAGAATCTATTATACAATCACATGAATAATACTGGTGTCACTCTCAATATATCAGTCATTTATGCACTCATCCTGCAGAGGATCTGTAAAGAAACACAATCAAATTCACTCAAAATTACTGATGGCATCATGTCTTTTAGATCTACATCCAAGAACCATGTTCATCAGAAGTAGTCTTCACTCAACAGTAAATACTCTAGTTGACAACATGCCACTCCACTCTACACCACTCCAATATAAGCTACTCCACTGAAAAACAATCTTCAACATGCCACTCTGTGACACTCCACTTCCCTGTACTCTATGACTTGCCGCTAAACTCAATGGTACTCAACTCTACAATTTTCTACTCCCTTCTACTACCCTCCAGGCTATGTCACTCTAATTCACTGTACAACAGTCTACGACATACCACTCCACTCTATGAAATGCCACTCCAGTCTATGACACTTTCCTCCACTCTACACTATGCCACTCCACTCCATTCTACTCTACGACACGCCACTGCACTCTACATTCTAATCTATGCCACTCCATTCAACAACACTTTACTCCATACCATGGCACTCTATGAAATTGTATTCCACTCTATATCACTCTGCAACACTCTACTCAACTCTAGGACACTCTGCACAATGCACTCTACTCCACTCAGTGCTACTTTACCACACCTTACTCAATGACACATTACTGTAAACTACTGCACTCTACTCCACTGTATGCAATCATACTCCACTGTACGACATGCCGCTCCACACTATGGCAAGGCACCCCACTGTACAACACACCATTCCACTCTACACCACACCACTCCACTCTAAGACACGCCACTCTATAACATGCCACTTCACTCTACTCTATGATACACCACTCCACTCTATGCCACTCCACTCTACGCCACTCCACTCTACGCCACTCTGCTCTATGCCACTCCATTCTATGCCACAACACTCTATGCCATGGCACTTTACTCCACCACACTGTACACCATGACACCATGCAACACCCCACTGTATGGCTCTTCCCTCCATGCCCCTCCACTCAGCTCCACTGTACGACACACCACTCAACTCTACGAAATGCATCTCACTCTATGGCATGCCACTCCACTCCACAAAACTCTATGCCAGTCCACTCTTTGACATGCCAGTCCACTGTATGCCATGCCACTACACTGTATGACACGCCACTCCACTCCATTCCACTTTATGACATTCCATTCCATTCTATGGCACTCCACTTTATGCCGCTCCACTCTGTGACACTCAATGACAGGCCACTACATCCTACGCAACTCCACTCTACTCCATAACATGCCACCCTACACTATGCCACTCACTCTATGCAACTCCACTGTACCACCTCTCCATTGTACATCATGACATTCTACTCCATGACACTCTATGCCATGACTGACCTCTACGACACAAAACTCTACAACACAACACTCTACAACACTCTGTTCTATGTCACTCCACTCTATGTCACTCTACTCCACAACACTCTATGGCATTCCACTTTTTGCTGCTCCGCTGTTTGCCAGTCCACTGTACTCCATTATATGACATGTTACTCTACTCTATGACACGCCACTCAACTTTATGACATGCCACTGCACTGTATTACTTTCCCTCCTATGGCAATCCACATTTCACCCCTCCACTTCAAAAAACTCTGACACGCCACTTTGTGACATGCCACTCCTCTCCACTCTACAGTACAACACTCATTACACTCTATGCAACCTATGCCATGACAGTCTACACCATAGCACTCTGTCATGACACTCTACGCAATGATACGCTATGACACAGCACTCTACAAGACTCCAATCTATGACACTCCACTCTATGCTGCTCCACTCTAGAACACTCTAAGACACCCCACTCCACTCCTCTCTACAACAATACACTGCACAACACTTTTCTTCACTGTACTCTATGGCACACCACTCAATCACACTCTATGATTTGAAACAAATTGTTCTTTAAAAATAACATTATCATTCAATGAAAAAAAACACAAAGGTAAAAGATAAGCTATAGTTAGGAAACCCTTATTAATATGTTGTATAGAAAACTAACTTAAACTACACAAAGATTAGACATTCTAAAGTTATAGTTATAACTGAAAGTTATAATTTTTGCCCCAACCAAAACGTATTATGATTCACTCACCTCAGTGCACAATGTTGTGAACTTGTTAGCCAGACTACATAAACTACAACTTACGCCTTCCCCATGCACAGCATATACCCTTCATATTACATCACTAATGCCATGTTAAATTATAGCATTCATAACAACACTCATTTAATCTCAAATGACACAATTTATGTGAAGACTGTGCATGTTAGAGGGGCGAAATATAGTTCATGTTGTCTGGCTAGCGAGTTCACAAAACTGCGTACAGAGGTGTGCGAGTCATAGTTTATTTTGGGTGGGGCTCAAATTATAACTTTCCTGACTTGGTTTATTTTGAATAAATGGCGAATTGTCTGGAAATTACTTCAACAGGAAGAAGACACTGGTGCACTGGACAAAACTACACCTGATGACTGCAGTTGCCAGAAAGGTAAGGAAAAAGTTTCTCCATGGAACTGGGGTGGATCCCAGTGTTAAACTCAGTGAATTGGCTAAAAGTAGGAGCGCAAACTGAACCAAAACTTTAGATAAAGTTTAACTGTGCTTACTGCTTGTTTGTTGTTTGCTCGCATGGTGAATACTATTTGTGGATATTGTATTGTTAAAAAGGATGTGCATCCTAGTTGACCTCTACAGAGGTGCAGATTTGTTCCCATATATATATTTTGTGTCTACTGCCCTGATGATAGGAGGCCAGGTTTCTGATTCTTGAAAAGGTGTTACAAAATTACCAATCCATAAGAAGGGAGATAGAGCTATCCCAAGTAACTATAGACCCATAAGCTTAATTGATAACATCCAGAAAGTTTTCATCTCCCAGAGGCTTAACAGATTATGGGGATGGATTGGATTGCACAAGATACAGTGCTATTCCATTTACAGGCAGGGTTAAGGCAAAAAATTGCACAGTGGATCAAATTATACGCTTTTTAGCTATCAAGTGGAAGAATGTAGACTTCGAGAATGGGTGGTTATTTGTAGCCTTTGTGGATCTTCGATCCGCGTTCGATCTTGTTCCAAGGGCTAAATTAAGGTAGACCTTGTGGAGGATGGTCCCAAGTGGTTTGTTGACCCTAATCCAGGTGGTATTATGACGTTTCAACACATGCTTTTACCATGAATACCTTTACAACCCAGGTATTACAACGCAAGTCGTTACAACGACTTGCGTTGGGGGGCGCTGGATAGTGGAATAGTTTAATGTTCTATTCCAACTCCAGTCCCCGTGGATAGAAGGGAAGGTGTTGGATAGAAAATTAAACTATTCCCTATCCAACAGCGCCTTCCAGCGAAAGTCGTTGTATAGACTTTCGTTGTAATTCCTGCGTTGCAATGGTAGTGCGTGGTAAAAGTTTTGTTGTAAACGATGTTCCCCAATCCAGGCAATGCTAAGAGGAGTGTTTCAAGGGTGCATACTTACTCCTACGCTCTTCCTCTTACATATCAATGAGTGCTTACCTTACCTTTTTAACTGTGAGAATGACGCTGCCAAGATTATTGATGAAAAGGCACAATGCCTATTATTTTCTGGCAACACCTTGTTACCATCCAAAAGTCCATCTATATTGTAGAGACTATGAGTGAGAAATTAACAACAGTAAAACAAAGTACATGGTGTTTGGAGATCGCAAGGGCAAAAAAGGGTAAAACCATGCTGCTTGATGGGGAGGCCCTTGAGAAGGTGTCTGAGTTTGAATATTTGGGTGTTCATTTGGAAGACTCACACAGATGGGCAGCACAGCTGAGGAAGAGCACTCTGTACCTAAAACAATATGCAGTCTCCATAATAAGGTTTGCAAATCAGACACCTTCATTTCCCATCTTTCCTCCCTTGGAAATTTATAGAAGCCAAGCATGCGCGGCGGCTCTTTATGGAGCTGAAATATAGGGCCACTGTAGTTTGGAGATGCTGGAAAGCGCTGAGAACATTTTTCTCAAATCATTGCTAAAAATTCCCTTGAGCACCCGCACACTCCCCATCTATATATATCATTTCTGATATTGCATCTTTGAGGCTGATCCTGTCTTGGTTAAGGGTGTGGGTCACAGAAGAACTAGAGCCCTATAGGGAATGGCTCCAAGGATTGCTAGAGGTTTCATACTAAGGGGCATATTACCAAGGGGGGCGATAGGCAATTATCACTGGTTTAGCGACCGTTTTCGGTCACGAAGAGGCGATAATTCTATTGCTCTATTAGCAAGCTGTCGCTAACTGATGTTAGCGACAGCTTTTAGGCGATAGCGAGCGGTTTGGGGCCCGCTTTGCATGTCAGCGATATTTATCACTAATGACATGCAAAGTGGGCGAACCCAACCTGTTAGCGACGGAAAGCAGTCGCTAATGTCGCTATCGCCTATTAGCAAGGCAGGCGTAGCAATGGAAATATTCCCGCTATCGCCAAAAACTAACGCCTGCTCAGACCAGTTCTTAGCCATGTTATCCAATGGGAGGTGGATAAAATGGCTAAGAGCATTTCGTCGCTAATGCGTGAATATCGCTGTATTCTCAGCAATATTTACACATTTCGCCGCTATCGCTGGATATTTTAACACAATGGAGAAAAACGTTGCTAATAGCATGTTTTCTCCGCTAACATGTTCAGCGATAGGCAGCGATAAAAAAATCGCCGCTAAGCCTGTTTAGCAATAAATATTGCTACTTGTTGGTAATATGCCCCTTAGTTCGGATCTCTTGATGCGCTCATATAAAGATTTGGTTATACAAGTTAGGTCTAGGGGGCTTCTGGTCAAACCCCTTAGATCTACCACACAATGCTATGGAGGAATACAAATAGGCCGATCAGAATTACGGGCTGGAATAGAACATTTTCAAGACTATTTCGGGTAGCCTGACTAATGATTTGCTTTCATTTAAACTTGGCTTTGAGTTCGATATGTATTTAAACATTGTCACCAAACCCTCTGTAAAAGGGTACATTACCGATAGCTGTTTTACATGCCTTTGGAAGAAAGGGTCATTTACATTGAATACATGTTCTATGGGATGTGAGGTTCCTGAGCCTATTGAACATGTTTTATTCTTTTACACCGTCTGCTCAAAGCAACGTGCTCTGAGGATTAGACCACTGTGCAAACTGATGAGCTTTAAGGACCATATCACAGCCTTGTGAGTATGTAGAACAAACCTAGTTGCCCCGTTGTCTTTCCAACTGCCAAATTTTTAAAATCAATATGGTATTTGAGGTCTAAGAAAATTCATGCCTAAGAAAGGATTTTAGGGATACTGTAAAAATGTTTATATATTACTGTTGAGAGGGTTGTAACCTGTTTTTAGTCCTTTTATCAATTTGTATTGTTTTATACGCACATATATGCATTTGATCTTAGGTATTTTATTCATGTTTGTGTTTATATTGTTGCTTTTTATGTTTTTTCTGTGAACTGAAATAATGGAAATGAAATAAACAATGTGCATAAATGTCATCAAGGTAGGAGATAATGAAGAAAGATAGTGGTTGCTTAGGTATGAATGGGTATAGAACAAGGGAGGACTAGAAACTGTTTAATAATGAGGAAGATAGACAGAAGTGCCAATATCCGAAGCACAGACCCTTTAAGGATATACATGTGAGAGAAAGAGACCATCTGATATAGCCACCCAACCCCTTCATAAGGCCCAAGGGTGTTGAGTGAAAGTTCAATTAATACAGTGAGATCTTTGAGTTTGAGTGTTGAAAGCCTTACCCCTAACTCCATGAGATCAGTTAGAAGAAACACATCTTATGAGAAATCTGTAGTACTTCCTTCCCTACCTCCCTCCATGTCATGAGCTGCGGGGGACAGGCCTACAGATCTTTCTTTTTACCCAGGTGTTAGTGACCTACAAGAAACGGTGATGAGGGCCGGACAATCTAAAAGTAGTGAGTCCCCACCAAATGGGGCTCCTGCCCACACAATTTATCAGTAGTTTGGTAAACGTATGTGCAAATATTTACAACAGTGATTGTAGCTCAAAATTTAAAAAATAAAGAAGAAGTCTTTTTTTTGAGTATTGCACCTGTGATATCAAACGATTATCTAAATAACAGAATATTTTTTAAGGATTATAACAATCAGATAGGTGTGGAACAATGGTTCCTTTTCATATAATTACATGAAAAAGCACACCAAGAGAAGCATGAATTGGGAGTAATTGGAAAAAAAATGGTGTCACCTTTTGGTCATAGTTCGTGCTTATGCTTCAATTCCCCCTAATTTCTTCTCCTTGGCATATGTATTGTAGGCCTGAGTGGAGCTTGGAATTATGTGGAATTACCCGAAAACTCTGTGAGATTCTGTAGAGTTCCACGAGCGGGAGAGGTTTTGTACATTGCACTGCTTACATGATTTTAGGACCAGCAGCTTGTTCCGCACTGTAAAATCAGCGCAGACTGCACCACACAGTGAGCAAGAGGGCACTGCTTCTTTCTGCCGGATGAGTAGATTTTCTACTTGAATAGCAGCTTTCTCAAGCAAGCGCAAGGGACCTGCCATGACCACCAGTGTTGAAAAATCTTGCCACGAAACGGCCAGTGCTTTATTTTCTCACTCGCAACTTAATGTTTGCGAGCCATGTGCAAGAAAAAACTAGGGGTGGGTGGAATTTTTAATTCCACTTCCGTAATTGTAACATTTTACTAATTCAGCATTACTCTCATAATGCAGGATTATTAATTCCGCTGCTGCGCTCCGCCAGCTGAATTAAGAAGAGACATTCTCTTTCTAATGGAGTGAGGGACTTTGCAAAGGGTCAGTTGTAGTGGAAAAAAAATTCTATCCTAAAATGGTTGCCAGGCAAGATGATACAGTCCGACCCAGTCACGTTTCTATGTCTATGCCTCTCTCTCTGCTTCCTGGAGGATAGTTGGATGTTGTGCAGGTAAGTGACACTTCACATGTTGTGGGAGGTAAGCGGTTACTTTAATCACAGGAAACAAAGGTAACAGTGTTCCAACACTTGGCAGGCAGCATCGGTCCACCATTAGCCCCCAACCGTCTCTCCCTCCCTGTTCAAACCTCGCATTCCAAGCTTGACTGACCATGAGACCTCGAGGGCGTGAGGCGTCTGTGAGCTCTCTTGGACACGAGTTCTACATAACACATCCCCTCCTGTTCAATGACAAAAAAGAGAATGAAAGAGAAAGGGAGAAGAGGCCAGGAGCAAGAACTGAAGAAGGGCAGGAAAGCCATGGAAAAGAGAGAAAGAGAAACAAAGGTCTGAGGGAAACCAACATGAAGAGAAAAGAAGAATAAAAGATTAAGAAACATAATCCTTTAGATACTTAGGTGGTCTACAAACTCTACCAACCCTAGCGGTTGCACCATTCTCGAAGTTTTCATCAGTGGTGCTCCTTTCACTGCTACAACTAGGAAACACCGATTCCCCTGACGCAACAGGAACTTGTTGTCTTTGTTCACATTGGCAAAACTCAACATCATCTATGAACAAGTAGCCGCGACACACTCTCTCTCTTCCTTTCTCATACAAACACCTCCTCTTTGGTACAGAGCAACTCTGAGCCGATTCCAGCATTCACCATTCTCAAGAATGACATAGTGGTCAAATGCACATAAGACTTTGTAGGGTCCTTTAAACTTGGATGGCCCCTAACTGTGCGCCAAGATCTGAACTTGACCTAATCACCTTCTACCATACTTGCCTTGGAATGTGCACTGTTTAATTCCTCAAGTGTAAAAGAGCCATCTCTATGTACCAACTCCTTCAACCAGGATGGCACCATCTTGCTCCCAGGAGGCCTGTCTCTCACAATCTCAAAAGGGGTCTTGGAAGTAGCTTCCTGTATGGTAATGTGATAGGCCACACTAGGTCTTGCATGGCTTTCTTGACATCTAACCTGAAGATTCTGCCATCTGTATGGCACCCTTCACTGTTCTGTTGGCCCTCTCGACCATGCCATTGCCCCGGGGATTGTATAAAGTGGTGCAGTGCTGAGTGATGCCATGCTTCTTCAGAAAAATTTCTGTATCCTGGGAAACTAACTGGGTACCATTATCAGTGATAAGGAGTGAAGGGGTACCTTCCTCCTGAAAGATTTTGTTAAGGCTTACAATGGTGGAAATAGTGGATATTTCATTTAAAAACACTTTAAGAAAAGGTCGCACAGATGTAGAGACACAACTGTCCCTCCTTCTACCAGAAGACATTAGACGCATTACTTCACCAAGAGTATCATCCCTAGACATTTCCTCATTCCACTCCTCCTGGGAAAACGCCCCTGCTCCTTCACACACCATATTCTCCACAGAAGGATCATTATGTTGGTTGTCTGCCTGAGAACTATCTATAGACAACCTAGATAAACAGTCTGCTTTTTTATTCTGCCAACCAGGAATGTACTCAAGAAAGTAACAATATTCTTGTAGCCTGGCTGCTAACCTGGCCACGCGTGCTAACTACTCTGTCGTCTCTCTACGTTGCAAAGCTGCAGGGAAATGCCAACCAGCAATCAACTCCGCTCACTAACATAACAAGATAACTCACAACTCCGTTGCCGCGATTCCCTAAGAAGTTGCCCTTGGGACCGAGTCCGCGATCATACAGGGTCTGTTGGTCCAGAGTGAAATTTGATGCAGCTGTGTCCCAAATAGTTGCTGCACGTCTTCTGGTTAATACCAGCCAAGATCGTCGCCAAAATTGTTGTGCTGGTAAGTGACGCTGTGGGAGGTAAGCGGTTACTTTAATCCCAGGTAACAGCGAACAACCACTTGGCAGGCAACACCGCTCTACAGTTAGCTGCCAACCGTCTCTCCCTCCCTGTTCAATCCCCGCATTCCAAGCTTGACTGACCACGAGACCTCGAGGGTACGAGCTGTCCTCGAGCTCTCGTGGACACGAGCTCTACATAACATTGGACTATGCAGTTCTACCATTCATCAGTGAGGGTTGTCACTAGCATGGTACCATGAGAAACGCAACTGCCCAGCGTTTCCTGCAGCTCCTGGTGAGTGACAACCCTGGAGACTGCTCAGAAAAGGGGCTAGAGAATGTTTAATATTTCAACTCAGCAATTGACACATTGCGTTAGACACATATCACCCGAGAACTCTACATGTGTCCAATGTATGCCGCATAGTCATCATACATATCTTTTTTCAAGATAAGTATTGAAATTCTTCTGAATTAAATGACAATAGCAGAGGTGCAGTTGAACATGCACTATGATAATCTATGAAGTGACCTCATGACTCCTGAAGAGGAGAAATGTTCACAACTAATGTGGCGGGTTGAATTAAAGCACAACAGAGAGTCCTAAAGACGGAGCAGTGGGGGCCAAATCATCTGCTCCTTGATTGTTGAGACCTGCTGGGAAAATGCATTTAACTCACAGAGTGCTTTAAATTAAATCAATACACCTCCATGACGTATAAGGTGCTACCAAGGTGTACATATTTATAACAGCAACACGCTGAGTCCTTTTTCCGCAAATTTTGCAGTTCTTTGTTTTGACAGCTAACATCGCACTATTCATTATTGACCTGGGATAATCTAAAGGGCAAGGAGTTAGTGCGATCGAAGGCTGGGAGGTTGTGACTATTTTCTGAAGTTCTGCACAGCTGCCATAATTCCATATGTCTTTATGGAACACTTAGCTCAACACTCTAGAAATGCATCACATTCTTCTTCTGAGTAGCAGTAGGGAGAGAGCATTGCTCCATCTCGCTGAGGGTGGGGCAGGAGTACTACTACTATTGTAATCAAATGTTTAAAACAGAATGATTTTGTATGATTGGATTTGCACTTTAAAGTAATACATCGTTGCTGACATCAAAAGTGGCAAATATGTTTAGCACAATACATTAATGTGTAGACATAAAAGCCTCTAAATTAGTCACTCGGGCCTCCTAGGAGTGCAGTTCAGAAAATAACAGTAAACTAAAGGTGTGGCTCAAGGAGAGTAGCACCACAGGTGTTCAAAGCTCATTCGAATGCATAGTAACCGGACCCTGCTAGGGGGCTTAAAAGGCTATTAGGCGGCGCTCAAGAACATGGTAATCTCTCAATAATTTATCTCTTGGTCATTTAGGAATACATTTCAGAATACAAATTGGCAGCAGTGGCAAGACGATCTTAATGATGCAATCTGATAAAAGCAGCTCCATCTTGATGGGAGTGGTGCCGTACTGTGGTGTGTGCGAACTCAGTGGAATATCTCAGAGTTTTTATGTTACTTCACGGAATTCCATGGCGTAGAACTGTGCAAATTCCGCTCATCCCCATAAGAAACTCTTGCACGCAGCGGTTGGTGGAGTTTTTCTGAAACTCTGCTCTCCAAGTGGAGAGCAGAGAGGGAAAAACTCTGCGAACTCCGCCAGAAAGACGGAGTTTACTGTCCACTGCTAGTCTAAAGATAAAGTCAGTATTTACACTCAGTGAGTTCCCCACCATATTACTGATCTGGTATCCATTTCAGTGGTACCTATTAGTGATAATCAATCTTGTCTGCTTATTCCAACCCCCCAACAGATTTGTTGGATAGGGACATTTTGTGTAAGCTCCAGGAAGGGATGTTCTTTAAATATACCTAAAAAAACAAAAGAAACAAAAACAAGGTACACGCACCATAATGAATAATATTACGTTGCTGAGTTGAAGTGAACAAGGTGGTCATGCCCCCTGAGCAGTTTTCACAGGTACAATCAACATTCTGGTCCAAAGGGGTCAACAATGTTGGGTTCATATCCTCGATGGAATCCATAAAGACGACAACAACACTTGAAAAATATTTAGCCAGGATATCCTAGTACCTGTTAAAACATGAAGTAGAGAAAGGAATTGACCCTGTAGTAGCAATTTCAATTCACCAAGGTATTTTAGTATCTATTGTTAGTCAGTGTATAATACCCCAATTCTCTCAATACATAATGTGGGGTAAGGCAACGTGTAGAGGATTGTCCAAGACCTTTGAGACATTGACATATAGGTTATAATTAACTTTGCTGGGGTTCTAAACCCTACCCCATCCTTTCTTGTATTCACACAAATGGTGTAGAGAATTGTCCAAGACCTTTTAGGTCATTAACATATAGGTTAAAATTAACTGCACTGGGGTTCTAAACCCCACCCCATCCTTTCTTATATTCGCACAAATGCCCAATGATTCACTGTGGTTGACCTTTGTTTTGCTTTCTTTTCCATTCCCATACATGAGCAGAGGAAGTGTCTCTTTTTGTTTACATTCCAAGGATCACAGCTTTTGTGGACCCAACACCTTCAAGGATTTACGGGGTGCCGTAAATCTTTTTTCAGGCCCTGAAGAAGGTTTTGAACATGTTGGATTTCCCCCCTGAGATTCTACTCTAATCATAAATGTAGATGAATTATTGTTGACATCTATTACTCAATATCTGTGAAAGGAGGACTAACTGTATATCCTCACTAAATTGACTAATAAAGGGTGCAAGGCCTCAAAAGAGAAATTGCAGTTCTGCCTTCCCTGAGTAAGATATCTCGCTTGTGCATAAATCCTAGCCAAAGAAAAGATTGTGCCTGTATAAACTGATTCAAAGTAGATATTTGTTTAATGTCAGACTTTGGGCTTCTATGGATGCAGAATGGTCTCCTCAGCTCAGCTGTAGCTCCTATTAAGAACAGACAATATGTCCAAAATATTTTAATTGCTTTGCGATTACCAGAAAATGTGACAGTGAAAGAATGTGCTGCGCACCATCATTTTCTTTTTTGGAAACAAATGTTTAATTGCATTTTTAATAAGACATGCTTTACAACATTAAACAACGTACCCCCACTACCACCACCCTCCCTTAAGTCCAGTCCCAATTATAGTATGAATAGAACACATTTATTTAGCAAATTTAATTTTTACCCATTTTCATCCTCAGAATCATCACTCCTTTCTAAATCTTTAAGGGGATCTAATAAACGACCCAATGTACTAACCTTTCAATTGATCCTCTTCCTTTCCCCATATCACTGTACAAAATTGGTCTCTCATAAACCACCCAGTGAATCAACGTCACTTTCCATTGTATTACCCTAGGGGTCCTGGGTGCCTTCCAGTTCATAGTTATTTCATGTATTGCAAGTACCACAGCTAAATCAATAAATCCTGTAGTATTTTTATACTTTGTAGACCCTGGAAATCCCCCCAGGAGATAGGCCACAGGAGTACACTCAATTTATCTCTTTGTTTCCTCATTGAAACAGATTACTACCTCCCTTCAGTATTCCACTAATATTGCGCAGGAACATACCATACACAACATTTCTGCACCCTGTTCACAAAATCTTGGGTATGCCACATTTGTTTGATAAATTTGAGCTATTCTTCCTGGAGTTATATACTTTCTATGCAAGTAGAAAAAGTTTACATTTTAAATTTCAGATTTCTGGATGCAATATATGAATTTCCAAGAATTTTAGACTTTCCAGCTCTGGTAATGGATGTGCGAAATCCTTCTTCACTTTTCTCCTAGACCAACAATCATATCACTTCTTATTGCCTGTAAAGGCACCTCACCGCCTTCATGCAACACATCATGGTGCACAGTATTTGAAAAGCACTATTTACTTACAGCTCTACTAAACCAATACCCCAATGGTTGTGCAATCTAGCGTTCACTACTGGGCAGAACAAAATTTGCCCTCTTGGGATCTCAAAAGTGGCTAAAAATTCCTCAAGTGATAATATCACCCCATCACTATACAAATCTCCTAAAAGCTTATGCACACCAATGTTTTCCCACTCTGATAAGCCAACCAATCCTCCACCTGGAATTATTTGTTCTAAACTTCTCAAAGGAATGCCTATTATATTCTATACAACACATCCAAATCTGGCAGTCTCCCCAAATTCACTTCTCCTGGAAATCTTTGCAAATTAATCTATTGTGTACACCAGTGCAAATATGCAGCTAAGTAATAGCTTTCCATATCTGGGACAGCAAGTCCTCCCAGACTAGTGAGCCATTACACCTTTGCCAATGTCACTCTTCGCCTACCTGTTCACCATCATGACGATGTTTCAAGGGTCAATGCGCTAGCTGATTTAGTTGTAAAAATGCTACATTGTTGAAGACTGCTTGTGTTGCCATGTATGTTATGAAAACTGATTTATTTCCTGCACTAGCATTAAAGGAGCTGCCTCAACTGCAGGGGCATGCCTCTGAAAAAGAAAAAATACTCTGCATAAAACAGCAATGTAAAAGAGACTCTGAGGGGGTACAAAAAGTCAGTACTGGCCATGTGGTTTCACCAAAATGTCTACTCCCCAACCTAACCATGTTGGTAGGAATGGCATGATTCATTCCACACCAAGTTATTGGTATGGGCCCTTCATTTCGCCATAGCCCAGAGGTATTTCAGTCTGATGCCGTCTGCCTGTCACACAATCTCGGAAAAGGGAATAAAGCCATCCCTAATGCTCATCCTTCGTGTAGGGGACCCTTAATGCATGCCTAAATGGACTTTATCCAAATGCCTAAAAGAGAAAATTTCACATATGTCTTTATCATCGTGGACAGGTTTCAGGATGGATGGAGGCATACCTTTGTGAATGTGCAAATACCATTATAGTAGCTAAGCAGTTATTAAGAGACGTTATTGATCAGTTCAGTGTAGTGAACAAAATCGATAGTTCCTGCAGGACACATAGTGAAGGCAATAGTGAAGGCCATTTGAAAGGCTTCAGCAGTAAATCAGAATTTTCATTGTGCCTATTACCCAACGTCTTCAGGCAAAGTGAAGAGGAGCAGATCATTAAGAATAAGATTTCAAAGCTGTGCTCAGAGACACAGTTAAAATAGCCCCAAGTCCACCACTGTCATTAAAATCCCCCAGAGTACCTCTTCAGAAAACTAAATTGAGCCCACATAAAAAATAATGGGGCAACCTACTATGTTCCCTTTAAATCCGCTAGTCTCCACTGCCCAGTGGATGTACAGTTAAATAATATTATAGTCCTACAATATCATTGGAAGCTTTCACTGTGTGGCTACAGTTTCTGTTCTCAGATGAAAGTGATCTTCCTTTAGTGTCCGGCTACATCTTGCTACTCTCTCTAGGTTTGTGATTGGATTTATATTTCTTTGTTCCAGAGGAAGACCACTTGGAGGTTCACTGGTGTGGATCTTATCAGATCCTGCTCATTACAATCACAGCGGTCAAATGTTGTTCTGTTGCAACTTTGATCCAATTTTGTCATGTACATGAGCTCCTCCACTTTGAGACACTTGTGCTCCTGCTGCTGCTTCAGGGCATGTGCCTAGCCCCGAATGTTCTCCCAGACCTATTCCTGCTGCAGGCCTGCTGCCTGTTGGTGGATCAAGTGCTTCATGGCCACCTTCTTTATCTGCTCCATCACTGCCATGCAATGTTGTCCCTGCAGGCTCTCATCGCTACTAGTTCTGCCTTAGGTAAGAAACCTACTATTTCTGGATTCAGGATCACTCTGGTTGCTATCTTTCACACTTCTCTGAGCATCTGATTGGGGTAGGATACGTTCTTGCAGCAGAATTAGGAATTATACCAAGACAAAACTGTACTGATTTTTCTTGCTGGAAAAGTGCAGACAGACAAATAATTCTTCCTCTTGCTGAATTTGCATGCAAATGCCTGTTGCTGTTTATGATAGTATTTCTTTGATTAGAGTTCCCACCAGCTAGAATAATGGTGACTTCAAGAATGCACCAACATCTCCGGTCCTCATTTCCAGGCCTTGGAAAGTTTAGCCATCCTTTGAAGTAGAACATGGGAGCAGTGAAAGCAGAGTTCGCCTCGAAACAGGTATGGAACGGCCCCCCCGGGTACGGTGCGTACCCCCCATGATGGCATGGGTACGGTGCGTACCCCAGCGATCATGGGGTGTACGCACTGTACCCCTCGATCATAGGGTGTATGCACCATACCCCATGTTCTCAGGGTGTACGATGCGTACAACCCATGTTTGCAGGGGTACGATGCGTACACCTCATGATCGTACCCCTGCCATCATGGGGTGTATGCACCGTACCCTGCGATCATGGGGTGTACGCACCATACCCCATGTTCTCAGGGTATACAATGCGTAGAACCCATGTTCGCAGGGGTACCATGCGTACACCCCAAGATCGCAGGGGTACGCAGCGTACCCCGCGATCATGGAGCGTACAGATGGTACGGTATGTATGTGATTGTGTGCTTTTCCATACGAATCACCCTTACCTGACGTGGGCCGTATGAATCGCGTCTTCATAACCCTTTCCGGATCGTACTCATCGGATCGTACGGCATGTGTACGAGTCGTACGGTTCACGGTTTCAGCCTTGCAATACGTACGGATCACGACGATTCGGACGAATTCATGAAATACGGATCGTACTACGCAACTCGGACGGACGGGTACGAATCGTACGGAGAGGGCTCCGGATACGATTTGTACAGACGTTTTTTTTCCCGAATCGAAATCAACCCCTAAGTGTTGACCAGATCTAAGCCTGACTGGCATCTGTATGTTGCTAGAGGAAGTCTTTGAACCTTATGGACCAATATATTTATTTTTCAATCAATATTTAAAAAATCCGAAAAAAACATACGTTTCAGGGATGTTATAGTAAGAAATGTGTATTTAAAAACCTTTTGCCCACTAATTCTTCAAAACCCCTTAGTATATATATTTATATACGGACACAAATATATATATATATATATGTATATATATATATATATATATATATATATATATATATATATATATATATATATATATATATATATATATATATATATATATATATATATATATATATATATCATAGTTCCAAGGTTCCCACCAGTTAGAGACGCACTCTGACATCCACTGCAGCAACCTTCATGAGGTAAAAGCCCGATCGGCGAACGGATCCAGTTTACAGCATGCCTGTCGATTCACGCCGGATGCGCCAATAATGACTGTTGCGCCACTGATGAGTGCAATGAGCACGAAACGCGTCTGCCATGAATCGACAGGCATGCTGTAAACTGGATCAGCTCGATTTATACGCGGCCTCCCAGCCGCGGGAGATGCAACACCCGGAAATTTGGGGCCACGGAGCTCCGTATCACCGAGTCTCAGGGGCCGACTCTGATCCCTTAAAAAGCGATCTGAATAGCCGTTCGGAGCATTTTTCCCGTATGAATCGTACCCTGCAACTTCCCCCGTACGTACGACGAAGTACGATTCGTACCAGGAGCTGGACTCCGTACAAATCATACAGAGACCGTACGACTCTAATCTCCATACGAGTCTTAGTCGGAACCCGCTGTACACCACATCTGTACGGTTCGCAGCTGGTTTATACGACCCAGCAAGTACGATACATGTCGGGTACGCACCGTACGACCCTTTTACTATGGGAGCTAAAAACAGCTGTAAAAGCAGAGTTTATGATGAAACAGGTACGGAATGGAACCCCGGGTATGGCGCGTACCCCCCCGATCGGAGGGGGGGTATCCCCCATGGGGGATACGCACCATACACCCAGCGTACATGGGGTATGCACCGTACCCCATGTACGCTGGGTGTACGGCGCGTACCCCATGTTTGCTGGGTGTACGGCGCGTACCCCCCATGATCGCTGAGTACACGCAGTACCCCTCCGATCGTGGGGGGTACGCGCCGTACACCCAGGGAACATGGGGTACGCATAGCTTTGAAATCTTATTCTTAATGATCTGCTCCTGTTCACTTTGCCTGAAGACGTTGGGTAATAGGCACAATAAAAATTCTGATTTACTGCTGAAGCCTTTCAAATGGCCTTCACTATTGCCTTCACTATGTGCTGTACGGTAAGTATGTGATTGTGCGCTTTTCCGTACGAATCGCCCTTACCTGACGTGGACCATTCGACTCGCGTCCTGATACCCTGGTCCGGATCATACTCGTCGGGTCGTACGGCATGTGTACGAGTCATACGGTTCACTGTTTCAGCCTTGCAATACTTACAGATTGCGACGAATCAGAGGGATTGACGGAATACGGATCGTACTACGCGACTCGACGGATGGGTACGAATCGTACGGCGATGGCTCCGGATAAAAATCATACAGATGTTTTTTTTCCAGGATCGGAATCGGCCCCCCAATGTGGAGGCATCCATGGAGAATTGGCAAGCTGGATGTGCGAGTGGAGGCCCATTGGTGGGCTTGAAACAGCTCAGACAGCGGCACATAACTGAGGCACTCACTACAAGACCCACAAACCAACGCGGACTCATTCGAGTTGCGCATTGCAAGGCTCATATTTTTAAGTGGGAACTGTGGCCTCTATGCCAATATGACTGTGGCGATGCTGAAGAGTGCAATGAGCACGAAACTTATCCGGCGTGAATCGACAGGCATGCTGTCAACTGGATCCGCTTGCCGAGCCGGCTTTACCTCATGAAGGTTGCTGCAGTGAATGTCAGAGTGCGTCTCTAACTGGTGGGAACCTTGGAGCTTTGATTTATACGCAGCCTCCCAACCGCGGGAAATGCAACACCCGGAAATTGGGGCCATGGAGCTCCGTATCACTGAGTCTCAATGTGGAGGCATCCATGGAGGATTGACAACCCGGATGTGCGAGTGGAGGCCCATTTTCCAGGATCGGATGAGGGAAGTTATCCCGAAACCCGAGACATGTCTCGGACGATATCCTAAAACCCGGGACATGTATCGGGTC
Source organism: Lissotriton vulgaris (assembly GCF_964263255.1). Taxonomy (NCBI): domain Eukaryota; kingdom Metazoa; phylum Chordata; class Amphibia; order Caudata; family Salamandridae; genus Lissotriton; species Lissotriton vulgaris. The sequence goes on along the minus strand of NW_028252717.1, from coordinate 31,483 downwards.
TAGAGATTCATCAGTCCAACAAGCACCGACTTGCACCCACCTGGGTGATCCACTAAAGAACTACAAGTACCAGAGTCCCGAGGGGCGATCCGGAGGAGGGTCTAGCGGTGTGCGCTCCATTGATGACTAAACACTATATGGCTGAAGTAATCAGGGTTCCAAAGGCCTACATGTTCCGAAGATAACCCACTTACATTCAAGAACTGTTGGCACGGAAACTGTAAAAGTCAAAGAACAAGTTTATTAAGACCCCATGGGGTGGTGGTACACTCAAACAGCACCCTTCGGTAATGCAAGAGGTATCACACCGAACATCGGTGTGACCCTTCCTTTATATGATTCTACAGGTAATATAACGTACACGCGGCACGAAGTTACAGAACATTATGTACATATAAGGGCATATTTTGGAATACTGCCAGCTCATTGGAGGGTTTCAAACCCACTGGTCAGTTTGTGGCACATTCCTGAGGAACGACTGGTCAGTGTGAACTGCGCATGTGTGGCTTGACCAGTACTAAAAATAGCCTGTTGCTGGGCAGACTAAAGTGGTCAGTGGAACGGACAACGGACTAAAGGGTACGCCGGCCACGAGGCCGTTTATGATCTAAGATGGCCGCCAACACATACAAAATGGCGTTTCTATGTATAGCTAATTTAAGCGGGAATCGTGTAGCAAAGCTAAGCGCTAACCCAGCCATCGTCAAAATACGACAGACGACCCTTTTAGCGTTTAGCTGAAGCCACCTCATAGTGGACATAGTCAGGGTGTTCATCTTCTATGTCAATTAGCATTATTTGTGTTACTTCTTTATGAAGCATCATTTTGTCATGAGCAAGAGCTTGTCTCGAGGGTACACAAACTGACAAGCACAGAGAACAAAAACTGGGCCACACTGGATACATAAGCAAATGGAAAACAAAATTCCCACAATAATACATAGAATCGTTAACAATTTCCATCCCCAGGTGGTGAGTATTGACCAGAACCATCCTGACAGAGTCCAAGTACCATTATCGGGATGTATTTCAGCCGCTATCTTATGTAGTTTAGTGATAGCATCATATACAGAAGGTGAATTATCAGGTATGTAAACGCAACAGCTACTTCCGATGATTCTACATGCCCCCCCACGATCAGCTAACACTACATCCAGAACCATCCGATTCTGAAGCGCAACAATTCTAGAAATCTGTACTTCTTCCGTGATATTTCCAAGTGCAATTGCGGTATCATTAGCCACAGCCTCAACAACACGAGTTAGTCGTCGGATCTTTCGACTGTTCAAAGCTGCCCCAACGAAAGAGAACAAACCCAAATTGAAGTCCACATATTGTTGCAAGGTAGTGTCCGTTTGGTCAACATCGTCCAAGACAAGGGAGCGTTTATCACGATTTAAAACAAAGTCGTGATAGAGGATGTAGTTGTTGTAATACATGGGTGGGGCAATGAATACAGGCGGCAATACAAAAGACACGTAGCAAGTGCCTGACCATCCCAAAGGAAGCTGATGATAACCCTTCGTTCCACAGATGAAGTAAGTATTTCGGGAGGTGACAAACGATATACCAGTAGGACTATCAAACGTAAGTGTAGTGTTACATTCACTTCTCCCAACAGAAATTACACCTTTATTACGTATACATAGGTCTGCTTTGGTAGCGATAACGTTGATAACATGTGCATTCGATACATTGACATTCCGCTGGTTGCTATACATTCGTGAAGCAGACACATTGTCAGGGCGGTACTCTTCATATTCAAATCGAGTACCCTCAGCTTGTGGATACCCATCCCGATCATGATGACACAATTTATTCAAACGAAAAAGCACTCCCCCTTTTGTGGGCCATCTCAAAGTAAAGAGGAGAGTATAAAATGCATTACAGGACCCATTATGTGAAAACGGGAGAGGGATGAGTGGAGTACCCCCTTTCTTCTGATGCCCAGTCAACATCCCACACACCCAGCAATTTGAAGTATTTGTCATATTGTGTGTATGATGTAGGATCTGAATAAAACTATTGTTCAGATAAGTCTGTCGGTGCCGTTCTTCATGATAAGGCAGGGTGAAATGGAAATGTTCAGATGGAGCCGGGGTAGTCGGCAGCAAATGTTCACGTGCAGGTACCACAAGTTCGACTACCCAGGCTATCACCGCAATCACTACGATAGTCAAAACAAAAAGAATGGCACCCAAGAGTCTCTTATCTCGTACTGCTGATAATGCCATAGTTCTGAAAACCTTTGCTGAGTCTCAATAATTCGATTTAGTCCCAAAGTTGCACATACACATGCGCGTATACCTAAAAGAAAAAATGTGGTGCTGAACTCCGAGGTAGCCGTTGTTTTCTTCTCCGGGCCAAGACGGGTGTCACTACACTGGCAGAACTGATCCCCCCCCCTTGGAATTCCCGGTTTCCGTTTCACAAACCTGGAGCGGTAACCAACCAGTCATTAAAAATACAAAAATCTTCTTATCGAGGACGCAAGTTGTAGCGTTCTCGTCCGGCAACAGTGTGGTCCGGGAAGGCTCCCTCAACTTCGGCCGACGTCACAGCTGGGCTCTTTTCTTTCTCCAAAATCTCTTTGTAGTCGGTCAGCACAGCAGGAGTCACCAGGTCCGGAGAGACACGGCGACAATGTGTCGAATGCACCCACCGCTTCCTGTTGGTCACTCGTACAGCGGTGCGGGTTACAAGGAGGACCTGTTCGGGGCCCTTCCACCTGGGCTCCAGACTGCTTGCTCTCTCAAACGAGCGAATCATCACGTGGTCACCAGGGCGGAGATCATGGCCCTCTCCAGTAGAGTTGTCAGGGAGCGCTTCTCGAACCTGTTGATGAATAGAGAGCAAATCATTTGTTAATCGTGCCAAATAATCATTCATCATAACACAAGGCACATCATGTATTAATCGCGGCTTGGGCACCCCCCAGATATTCATAGGGCACCCAAACACCACCTCATAGGGCGTAAGGCCAGTTCGTGAGTGGGGTACTGATCTAAGAGAGAGTAGTGCTAGCGGCAAAGCATCTGGCCACTTCAACGATGTAGACGCCACAATTTTGGCCAGCTTAAGCTTCAACGTTGCATTGTACCGCTCGACCAGACCTGCTGACTGAGGGTGGAATACAGCGTGGAACTTCTGCTGAATCCCTAACCCCTTCAGTACATATTCCACAATCTTTCCAACAAAATGAGACCCATTATCGCTCCACAGAAATTTGCAAACTCCAAAGCGAGGAAAGAATTCCTTAAGCAACACCTTAGCTGTTGTCAAAGCTGTGTTGTCTTTCGTGGGGTAGGCCTCAACCCATTTGCTAAAAGCACATACCACCACTAGGACGTACTTCAGGTTATTGCAACGCTCAAGTTGGATGTAATCCATTTGGAGTACCTCAAATGGTGCAGAAGGTGGAACGAACCCTCCTTTCGGAGTATGGGTCCCCTTTCCAGGATTGTGTTGCAAACATACCAGGCAGGTCTGCACTACTCTCTTTGCAGTATTAGCAATCTCGGGATGTTCCCAAACTCGTGTTAAGAGCCGAGTGATTGCAAGAGCTCCGACATGCGCCAGTCCATGTGTCATCTGGACCATCGCCTGCAAGTAAGCTGCAGGCAATTTCCACTTTTCCATGTCTTTGCTTCTCCAACAACCCTCGTCATCTAGTACCCCGTCTGCTGCCCATGCCGCAAGTTCAGATTCAGTAGCTGATTTTTGAATGTCTAATATTTCTGCTCTAGCATCACTCCATCGCTCAGCCTGCGATTGTACCACATACATGGGGGAGCTAGTTCGGGACATAGCCGTTTGTCTTGCTATGCTGTCTGCAAAGGCATTTCCTTGACCCACTTTATCCGTAATCTTTTTGTGGGCACTGCATTTTACTATCGCTACTTTCTTTGGGCCTAGCAGCGCATTTAGGAGATCACGCACTAGTTCTCCATGCATAATGTGCTCTCCGTGAGACGTCAAAAACCCACGTTCTCTCCAGAGTAGCCCAAAGTCATGTGCCACTCCAAAGGCGTACCGGCTGTCCGTGTATATGTTCACACATAAACCAGCACTCAGTTCGCAGGCTCTTGTTAAGGCTATCAGCTCTGCTGCCTGAGCCGACTTTTGTGGTATCCTAGCTGTTTCTACCACTGTCTTAAGTGTCGTGATCGCATAGGCTGCGGAAGTCGTACCATCTGGCAGCCTTAAACACGATCCATCAACCCACAGTTCCCCATCCACATCTGGAAGTGGGACATCCTGTAAGTCGACACGACCCTTTGTCTGTTCCTCGGTCAGGAAAACACAATCATGATGTTTTTCTTCCTGACCCTCCTCAGCCGGATAGGGCAATAAAGTGGCAGGGTTCAAAGTAGCACATCTTTTCAGTGTAATATGTGGCGCCAAAAGTGTCAGCTCATATCCTGTTGGCCGTGCACTCGTGAGGTATTGGGTCTTTGTTTGGTTTAGCAAGGCATCTACTGCGTGAGGAACTAATACCAACAGTTTATGTGATAACACTATTCCCTCACTCTGTCGTATGGCCACTGCTGTTGCTGCTACCGCTCGAAAGCACCCAGGCAACCCTCGTGCTACAGGATCCAGAACGGCAGAGAAGTATGCACATGGTCTCTGCTTATCCCCGTGTAATTGCACTAATACTGACAACGCGCACCCATCATTCTCGTGCACGTACAATGTGAAAAGTTTCGTGTAGTCTGGTGTGCCTAACACGGGTGCGGAACAAAGGGCCTGCCTCAACTGTTCAAAAGCCTTCTGACATTCATCTGTCCACTCAAGGGGCATTGGTGTAGCTTTGGACAGTAACGCTAGCAAAGGTTTTATGATATGTGAAAAACCCATGATCCATTGTCTACAGAAGGACGTCAACCCTATGAAGGCACGTACATCTCTCTGCGTGCGGGGGACTGGTGTGTCTAAAATTGCTTGAATTCGATCAGATGTTAATGCACGCCCCTCCTTAGACAACAGATGACCGAGGTAGGTCACCTGAGGTCTACAGTATTGAAGCTTCTTCTTCGAAACCTTATGATTATTCTGTGCCAAAAAGGAGAGCAACGCAAGTGTACTCTGTTCACATTGTGCATAAGAGTCGGCAGCCAGCAGAAGGTCATCCACGTACTGGATAAGAGCAACGCCAGACTGCAATTTAAAGGAATCCAACTGCCTTTTCAAAGCCTGACTATAGATGCTAGGACTTTCAGTATATCCCTGGGGAACACGACAAAATCTATACGATTTATTATTTAGCGTAAAGCCAAACAGGTATCTGCTATCAGGATGAAGAGGGATGGAAAAGAACGCATTCTTTAAATCAATTACACTAAACGTGGTGGCCGTTGGTGGAACCAAAGTAAGCAAGGTCGTAATATCGGACACCACCGGGTATTGAGGAATGACAATTTTGTTGATCTCTCGCAAATCAATAATAAATCGATAGATTTTGCCGTCAGTGTCTCTCTTAAGAATCGGAAGAATAGGACTGTTGCAAACATTATAAGGGACCTCCTCCACAACCCCTACAGAAATCAAATCCTGAACAATATGTGTCAATGCAATTTCACCTTCTCTCGAAATCTTATACTGTGGCACACGTGGTAGAGGGGCCCCCTCCTTAACAGTAATATGTATCGGTGGAATACGCATCTCTCCCACATCCGTATCTGAGATCGCCCATAACGTGTGCTGGAGAGAGGCCAAAGCTGAAATATCTGAGATTGCGTAAAACCTGTCGGGGTCAGGATAATTGTCATTCAGGATAACCCGCACTCCCTCCGGAGCGCAACGTATTGTCGCTCGAAAATATTTAAGCAAGTCAATACCCAGTATATTGTCTGGGGTATGGGGTGATAACAAAAATTGACCAAAACTAAAGTATTTGTCAAGACATAGTGCAAGGGGCTTAGACAATGGGCTGGGGGAGGGTGTGCCATCAAACCCTACACATGTAATCATTTCGCCAGACAGGGGAGCCCTCGGAACCAAGTTTTTCGACAAAGCGCTACGTGTAGCCCCTGTGTCGACTAGAAATTGATCAGTAGAACCCAGAATACCCGCTGTTACATATGGACCCTGCTGATCTACCGGTACTTCAACTGATTCCTTACCCCATCCTACGCAGTCCTATGCATGCACATAATCCTGGTGTTCCACATTCTCTCCCTCCGAAATCTGATATTGATTCCGCCTATCAAACGTATTTCGCTCATCCTGGCCACGGCCCCTCTCCTCAACCTTTCCACGATCACCTCCGCCACCTCTCACTCCCGTATAACCTCCTCTTGACCTTCCACCTCCTCGACCACGCTGACTACGCTGCTCACAAAGTACCGGACAATCTTCGGCCCAATGCCCAAACTCCTTACAATAAGCACATTGATCCTCTGCTATGTCCGTACGACCATACGACGTATTTCCTCCACCCCGTCTACCTCTATCATTCCCTCTACCCTGTGTTCCCCGAACCTGCGCCAACATCACCTTCGTTTTCAATTCCTTCGCCTTTTTCTCTACACTTTCTTTAGCCTCCAATTCCTGCCGCTCATAATACTGAGCCATAGTTAACAAAGACGCAGGGGTCGCCGTGGCCCAGGAACTTTCACTCGACTTCAATCGTTTCGCAATCTCCGGTAGGAGACTAGCCACATACTTATCTACAAACAAATGCCGGCCCGTATCGTCTGTCAAAGATTGACCACTGTAATCATGAAATGCTTCCTCAAAGCGTGTAAAGAAATCTGAGACCGTTTCATCGGGTTTCTGTTTGCACGACGTCAACATAGTCCAATCAATCTTTTTAGAGGGAACAAGCGTCTTTAATTTAGTCAGAATAGCTGCCGGGAGATCTAGAATTAACTGGCAAGGCTTACATGCTGGTTCCCTGTCTAAATCTGCAGCATTAATTTCTTTCCAGGTGCCCCCCAATATCGTTTCATCATTATTTTTACGAATTTGCCTCCACATATCAGGTGGTAGAATTAACCCAAAAAACAAATCTATATCCACAAGAGTCATCACACAAGATGAAATAGCCCCTTCCATCCCTTCATAAAATGCCGCCGGGTTTTTTCGAAGATCAGGTAAAGAATTTTTCAATGCCATAACATCTGCTCTATTCCAAGGCGTATATACCCAGTTATACACAAAATACCCTTTCGCATCCTTTGATGATTTATCATCATCTGTACCTTCCCCTTTTGGTGGAACATACAAAGGCGCGGCTTCACGCATAGGCATAACATGCAGTGCAGAACTCTTATCTGAACCACGGAGAGAACACTCCTTAATCTGCCCATTATTTTCCGATTCGGACTCCTTTTGCCTCCTTTTTCGCTCCTCCCGCAATCCGGCTGTCTCATCCCGCAGCTTGATCAGTTGCTTGAATAGGTCGTCAACATCTGAAAGATCAAAATCACCTTTAGCCAAATTCTCACGATACACTGACAACGATTTAGGCTCTAACGTGTCTGAAAGGTCACGATACGCGCCTACAACTTCATCCGCCAAACTAGACAGAAAATACATTAATTCAAGATCCGACCACGCTTTCTTTTCTGTTAGCAACTGCTCCTGAGAAACACAATTCTTATTCACTTTACGAGCCCAACTACGCAAATGAGCGGACCTCGCCGTAGTAAACCTGAGAGCGGATATACCCTTGTGATCCGACTTATCCTGTCCATCGTCCTCTGAATCCGCAGCCGGAGCCGTCGGCGAAACATACGGAGGCGGTGACCGATCTAACAAAGAAAAATCATCAATTTCATTATTAAGGACAGGATAGAGTGGTCGGCGGATAGGAAATTGACCAGCCGTCTGCAATTTACGTTCCCGTTCCCCCCTTTCTTTCTTCTCCTGAGCCTCCTTTTCCTCAAGCTGTAAAGCCTTATCCCGAGCAGCCTTGCGCTGCTCTTTGTCCGCCAAGGCAACCTCACGCTTCATTCGCTCGCGCACCGCTTTCTCCCACATACGCACGCAATCAAACATATTTTGTCTAGACCTGCGTTGAAACAAACATTGCTCTACAAACTGTACTTTACGTAAATCGAACGACCCATGTAGAGGCCATTGCAATTCAGGATCGGCCTTTGTATACTTATGCCATAATTTGCTGTACATAATAGGGGGAAGGCCATGTTTGATGTACATCTCACGATTTGGTGTTCCCTCTGGGGGAGCCGGCTGTGCTTCCGCTAACCTAATTGAGGTACCTTCTCCAAGACAGCACATCCCTCGGAGTGTGCTGAAAACAGGCATGTTCAAAAAGTATCACGAAAGCGTGACTCCATATAAAATGGCACTTACAGTACTTCACACAACTGTGCCGCTCAGAGGAAAAAAAGAAAGTTAGAGAAACATCTCTACATGCCTGCCTATGTGAAGTGCACTACACATATAAGTTCAAAGATCACAAATTCACAATGTTAGCTAACTCAAATCAAAACGTAGGACTTCGGCAAGCGTCCGAGGACTACCTTACCGATCACAAATCACAGAATTTCAGTAAGCGTCCGAAGACTACCTTACCGAACACAAATCATAGAACTTCAGCAAGCGTCCGAAGACTACTTTACCGAACACAAAGCTTACCCAAATTATCAAAAGTCCAGATTCCAACTGCCAAGGTCTTGTAAGCGCTTTCTCAGCGATGCGGACACTCGAAAACTCAGTCGGAGACCGGCGCCACCTGGAAGGTCAGATCGGAAGGAAAGGAAAAAACACTGTGGCAGCCAAGACTCGGGTCACTTGTGGCAGCGCGCGTCCATGGCGAGTTTCCAAGCCTTCGTCACGACCTCTCCTTCGGGCATCCGAGTGGCCGATGAGTCCCTTCGTGGTCGCCAATTTGAAGTAATCAGGGTTCCCAAGGCCTACATGTTCCGAAGATAACCCACTTACATTCAAGAACTGTTGGCACGGAAACTGTAAAAGTCAAAGAACAAGTTTATTAAGACCCCATGGGGTGGTGGTACACTCAAACAGCACCCTTCGGTAATGCAAGAGGTATCACACCGAACATCGGTGTGACCCTTCCTTTATATGATTCTACAGGTAATAAAACGTACACGCGGCACGAAGTTACAGAACATTATGTACATATAAGGGCATATTTTGGAATACTGCCAGCTCATTGGAGGGTTTCAAACCCACTGGTCAGTTTGTGGCACATTCCTGAGGAACGACTGGTCAGTGTGAACTGCACATGTGTGGCTTGACCAGTACTAAAAATAGCCTGTTGCTGGGCAGACTAAAGTGGTCAGTGGAACGGACAACGGACTAAAGGGTACGCCGGCCACGAGGCCGTTCATGATCTAAGATGGCCGCCAACACATACAAAATGGCGTTTCTACGTATAGCTAATTTAAGCAGGAATCGTGTAGCAAAGCTAAGCGCTAACCCAGCCATCGTCAAAATACGACATGGCTCCCTTGAGCTTTGGGCCGACGGGCTCTTTGACGACGCACCTGTGTGCTGGTTCTGGCATCGAGGACTTTGACTGTTGAGTGATGGCCTACTCTTCCACCCCTAATGATCTTTCTCTACTGATGAGGGAAGTTATCCCGAAACCCGAGACATGTCTCGGACGATATCCTAAAACCGGGGACATGTATCGGGTCTAGAGATTCATCAGTCCAACAAGCACCGACTTGCACCCACCTGGGTGATCCACTAAAGAACTACAAGTACCAGAGTCCCGAGGGGCGATCCGGAGGAGGGGCTAGCGGTGTGCGCTCCATTGATGACTAAACACTATATGGCTCCCTTGAGCTTTGGGCCGACGGGCTCTTGGACGACGCACCTGCGTGCCAGTTCTGGCATCGAGGCCTTTGACTGTTGTGTGGCGGCCTTCTCTTCCACCCCTAACAATCTTTCTCTACTGATGAGGGAAGTTATCCCGAAACCCGAGACATGTCTCAGACGATATCCTAAAACCCGGGACATGTATCGGGTCTAGAGATTCATCAGTCCAACAAGCACCGACTTGCACCCACCTGGGTGATCCACTAAAGAACTACAAGTACCAGAGTCCCGGGGGCGATCCGGAGGAGGGGCTAACGGTGTGGGCTCCATTGATGACTAAACACTATATGGCTCCCTTGAGCTTTGGGCCGATGGGCTCATGGACGACGCACCTGCGTGCCGGTTCTGGCATCGAGGCCTTTGACTGTTGTGTGGTGGCCTTCTCTTCCACCCCTAACGATCTTTCTCTACTGATGAGGGAAGTTATCCCGAAACCCGAGACATGTCTCGGGCGATATCCTAAAACCCGGGACATGTATCGGGTCTAGAGATTCATCAGTCCAACAAGCACTGACTTGCACCCACCTGGGTGATCCACTAAAGAACTACAAGTACCAGAGTCCCGAGGGGCGATCCGGAGGAGGGCTAGGGGTGTGCGCTCCATTGATGACTAGACTCCCATAGGACTGTAAGTCCTAAGGTCTTCAATGATTCCTCTAAATAGGTCCTTGCAGGTGAGTTATCTCTGCCGATCAGTTCGGTCCAGAGATGGGGGTTTAGAGAACCGTGGTCGGCATCTCTGATTTTCCGCCAGCTTTTTATATATGCGCCTCTTCTCTCCACCGCTTGTTTCTGCAGGCCGAATTCAAGGCGGATTTGTGCGGGCGAGGAGTAGGTGGGAATATGAAATATTGCCCTGTATGCCCAGCTGATGGTATTGTCTAGTGTTGTTGCATCTTTGCCTCTCATGGACTCGCTGCCGTAGGTGAGCATGGGCTGTAAGCGAGCTCTTAGTACCTGTAGGAGAGGGCCCAATGACCGATCGGGGAGTGCTTTCTGCAGAGGCTTTATCAATAGGTGGTTTGTCGTTCCCTTTTGACGTATGGCCTCTAGTTGGTGTTTAGAGGAGCCATTACCATCTATTATGACGTCTAGGTATTTGTAAGAGGCTACCTGGTCTAGCCTTTGTCCATCCAGGAACCATGCGGGTTTCCGTTTTTTGTGATAATTCATTGTCATAACTTTTGTTTTGTTTAAGTTAATTGTTAATGAATTTGTTTTTGAAAATTCATTGGTTTTGTCGAGAAGGTGTTGCAGACCGACGGGGGACCGGCTGATAAGGACTAGGTCGTCTGCGTAGAGGAGGTTTGAGAGCATGATGTTGCCTAGTCTGGGAGCGTGAGATTTTACTGTCTCTAATTCGCCAGGGAGGTCTGCAAGAAAGAGGTTGAACAACATGGGGGCTAGGACGCAACCCTGTTTCAGACCTTTGCTGGTCTTAATTTGTCTCGAGAGGTGCGTGCCGGGTCCCAGTTTGATCCTGACCCAATTGTCAGTGTGTAGCTTTACCAGCTGCTGTAGAAGTGGGCCTGGAATTCCCCATCTGTCCAATTTCTGCCAAAGTTTGTGCCGTTTTTTCTGTGAATTTCAAAGGTTTTTTGAATGCTAATTTTTAACTATAACGTGTGTCAAACCAATGGTTTTTTCAGTGAATTTCAAAGGTTTTGTAAATGCTAATTCCTAACTATAACGTGTTTTAAACCTATTTTTATTCAGTAAATTTGCAAGGTTTTTTAATTCTAATTTCTAACTATGACATGCACGATACAAAAGTATGGAGCACATTTTATAAAAAATTATATTAAAAATGTAATTTAGATATATAATTGATTGCAACTTTAATTTTCTCAGCAACTACTGGAGGGATTTACACCATTTAAAGAAAAGCGTAATCTGCGAACCAGACTCTACCTTTTTGCCAAATTTCTTATAATTCCATTCAGCCGTTCGGGCTGTAGCTGTGTCTAATCGTACTATGGAAAATAACATGGGGAAAACACGTTTTGGAACCCCGCTTTTATCTCAGCCCCCACTTGACGAATCCCCCCCAAACTTTCAGGGAAGGAGCGGAGCGGGCCATCTTCTTTGAGAAGTTTGCAGATTCATCCACCAGCGCCAAAGGTATTGCCAATAGAATGTTGCAGATTTCCTATGGAAACTAGGTCCTAACTATAACTAACTACTAGGTATATATACAATTAGATCACTGAAAGAATATCGACGGACAGAATATTGACCTACAGAAAGAGGCCATGTTGCAAAGTCATCCTGTGCCCCCAACTATTTGCTGACTGGTACTGATTCTGACTAACCGGGCCTGGAGCCAGTGCTATGCTGAAAGACACTTAGAATATAGTGAAAACACCTACATACAATAGGGTACACAATGGGTTGGGGTACCCTTGTGATTGGCATGAATTCCCCTGTAAGGCACTAGTACATATTAGGGCAGGGGTATTAAAACCACCTCTAAGTCAGAGGTATAGAAAGAGGTAAGAGAAGTGCAGTAAGAAGCAACAGAGGTACCAAAAGAGGCAAGAGAGGAACAGAAAGAAGCAAGTGAAGTGCAGAAAGAGACAAGAGAGGTGCAGAAAAAAGCAAGAGCAGTGCAGAAAGAGCCAACAGAGGTGCACAAAGAGGCAGGAGAGGTACAGAAAGAGGCAGGAGGAGTGCAGAAAGAAGAAGGAGTAACAGAGGTGCTGAAAGGCACGAAAAGTGCAGAAAGAGGCAAGAGAAGTACAGAACAAATGCAACAGAGGTGCCGAAAGAGGTAAGAGGGGTCTGGAAAGAAGCGGGAGAAGTGCAGAAAGAAGGAACAGAGGTGCTTAAAGAGGCAGGAGGGGTACAGAAAGAGCAGAAGAAGATCATAAAGAAGCAACAGAGGTGCCAAAAAAGGCAAGAGAAGTGCACAAACAAGCAAGTAAGGTACAGAAAGAGGGAATATGGGTGCAGAAAGAGGTAAGAGGGATACAGAAATTTGCACAAGAGGTGCAGAAAGTAGCAAGAGCAGTGCAGAAAGAACTAACAGAGGTACAACAAGAGGCAAGAGGAGTGCAGAAAGAGGCAAGAGGGATGCAGAAAGAAGCAACAGAGTTGCAGAAAGAGGCAATAGAGGTGCAGAAAGGAAAGCGAGATACAGAAAGTGGCAAGTGGGGTACAAAAAGAGGCAAGAGAGGTTTAGAAAGATGCAAGATAGGTGTAAAAAGAAGCAAGAGAAGTACAGATAGAGGCACTTGAGGTACAGAAAGACACAAGAGAGGTGAAGACACAAGCAAGAGAAGTGCAGAAAGAGGCAAGAGAATTGCTGAAAGACGCAACAGAGGTGCAGAAAGATGCAAGAGGAGTGCAGAAACCGGCAGGAAATGTGCAGAATGAGGGAACGGGGTGCAGAAAGAGACAAGAGGGATAAAGAAATTTGAAAAAGAAGTGCAGAAAGAATCAAGAGCTTTGCAGAAAGAACCAACAGAGGTGCAGAAAGAGGCAAGAGAGGTACAGAAAGAGGCAGCAGGAGTGCAGAAAAAAGAAGCAGTAGTGCAGAAAAAAGTAACAGAGGTGTTGAAAGAGGCACGAAAAGTGCAGAAAGAGGCAAGAGAAGTACAGAACAAATGCAACAGAGGTGCTGAAAGAGGTAAGAGGGGTGTGGAAATAAGCGAGAGAAGTGCAGAAAGAAAGAACAGAGGTGCTTAAAGAGGCAGGAGGGGTACAGAAAGAGCAAGACAAGATCATAAAGAAGCAACAGAGGTGCAAAAAAGGCAAGAGAAGTGCACAAACAAGCAAGAAAGGTACAGAAAGAGGGAACATGGGTGCTTAAAGAAGTAAGAGGGATACAGAAATGTGCACAAGAGGTGCAGAAAGTAGCAAGAGCAGTGCAGAAATAACTAACAGAGGTACAACAAGAGGCAAGAGGGGTGCAGAAAGAGGCAAGAGGGATGCAGAAAGAAGCAACAGAGTTGCAGAAAGAGGCAATAGAGGTGCCGAAAGGAAAGTGAGATACAGAAAGTGTAAATGTAAATGTAAATGTGCTGGACTTGTAAAGCGCACAGCTGCCCGTAAGCGTCCCGGCGCTTGCTTAGGGAACCCGTCCTGGTATTCCCCTGTGAGAAACCACGGCAGGGTGTCCACAAGGTGAAAGCCAGGCATCCCGCCGCGAGGGGCCGTAGTGGAGATTAAGCAAGCTATTGCCCAGAGTCGCAGAGTGTGACCCCGTGAGTTGAGTAGGCACCAGAGCGAGAATTGTCGAGTCCGTGGAATTTTGAGCCCGAGACCCGCCGAGACGGGGAATCGAACCCTGGTCCACGGTCGATCTCAGCTTCCGGGTCTGCCACCTCTAACCACTGAGCCACGCTTCTCCACAAGTGGGGTACAAAAAGAGGCAAGAGAGGTTAAGAAAGATGCAAGATGGGTATAGAAAGAAGCAAGAGAAGTACAGAAAGAGGCACTTGAGGTACAGAAAGACACAAGAGAGGTGCAGACACAAGCAAGAGAAGTACAGAAAGAGGCAAGAGAATTGCTGAAAGACGCAACAGAGATGCAGAAAGAGGCAAGAGGAGTGCAGAAACAGGCAGGAAAGGTGCAGAAAGAGGGAACGAAAAAAAGCAAAAGAGGTGTAGAAAAAGGCAAGATAACTGCAGAAAAAGGCAAGAGAGGTGTAGAAAGGGGAAGGAGAGGTGCACAAAGAGACAAGAGGGGTAGATAAAGAGGCAAGAGGGGTGCAGAAGGAAGCAAGAGAAGTACAGAAAGAAGCAACAGGGATACTGAAAGAGGCAAGAGAAGTGTGGAAAGAAGCAACAGAGGTGCAGAAAGAGGCAAGAGAAACGGGCAGGTAAGGTGCAGAAAGGGGAACAAGGGTGCAGAAAGAGGCAAGAGGGATACAGATATTTGCAAAAGAGGTGCAGAAAGAAGCAAGGGCAGTGCAGAAAGAACCGTCAGAGGTGCAGAAAGCGGTAAGAGGGGTACAGAAAGAGGTGGGAGAGGTGCACAAAGAGGCAAGAGGGGTAAAGAAAGAGGCAAGAGAGGTGCAAAAAGAAGGAAGAGAAGGGCAGAAAGAAGCAACAGATGTGCTGAAAGAGACAAGAAGGATGCAGAAAGAGGGAAGAAGGGTGCAGAACGAGGCAAAAGGGGTACAGAAAGAAGCAAGTGAGGTGCAGAAAGAGGCAAGAGAGGTGGAGAAAAAGTCAAGAGAGATGCAGAAAGTAGAAGAGATTTGCAGAAAGAGGCAAGAGAAGTGCAGAAAAAGAAAGAAATATGCAGAAATAAGCAACAGAAATACAGAAAGAGGCAAGAGAGGTGCAGAAGGAAGCAAGAGTGGCTTGCAAATTAGTGCCAATTTATCACCCACATTTAGCAATAAATTCTAGGTTTGCAAAGGGCCTTCCACCATGCTGTAACACTTGTCGCTGCATTTTTGGTAATGTTTGAGCTAGAAACAAGGCGTTTTTCTTCAAATCTGTAGATTAGGGAGCAGATGATGGATTATGTGGCTAATGCGGAAAATATATAATTGTGCGAAAGTCGGTGCAGCCAAACAGTTGCATAATTCTAATGGCCCTGCTCATACCTCTGACTAGGTTCACAAGAAGTCCTCGGTGATTCCTTCATTTTTTGTCTTTTTGTCTCACTGAGTTCATAGTTGAGCTGCTATAGAAATGAGGAAGACTAAACCTGAGGTTACCACTGTACAAAAAAGACTAACATACCACATAATTACTCTTCATAACACATAATCCAACTCTACATAATTCCTATACACTAAATACAACATACTTTCTATCCACATAATTTCACTGCACAATTTACCACATAATTCCACTTAACACAATGTACATCCACTCCACTCCAAAAAACATTAGTAACAAACATTTACATTTACAACCCCAATAACTCTAGCTCATGCAAATGGGAAACCTATTGCAAACCCTTCTTTATCTAGTAGACATGTTTGCAGAGTGGCGGAGAAAGGGTGCTGGGCCTCTGACCAGCGCTCATGGAATTCTGCTGCGTAGGACTTACAGGACGTACCAGGAGGGCCTATTGGTCCCAAGTCCCTCAAGAGTAAAGTGGACTTCATCCCCTATCCCGTAGTCTGCTAGTGGTGAAGAAAGGGGTAAGTGGCCTCCAAAGACGTCTTAGCAATCCCACTGTGTGGGACTTACTGGAGGTAACAGGAAGGGTATTTGACCCCCAACGGCAACCTTGGGGTCAACTACCCCTCCTATTACCTCCAGTAAGTCCCACACAGCAGGATTGCTAAATTCTCATAGCAGGCCATGTCCCCTTTGCCCACCACTTTGCAAACGTGCTCCCTGGCACACTCTTGGATGGGGATTGAAGTCCCCTTCGCTGCTAGGGTTCTTAGGGGCCAACTAGCCTACCTCTTACCTCCAGTCAGCCACACAAAGATGGATTGCTGAGAGGTGGACACAGGCCATGCCTCTTTCTCCACCACTCTGCAAATGCACCTCCTGGTGCGTTCTAAGTTGAGGTATTAAGCCCCCTTCATTTCTGAGGGTCCCTGGGGGCCAACTAGCCCACCAGGTACCACCAGTAAGCCCCACACAGCTGGATTACCGAGAGTTGTCTGAGACCATGCCCCCTTTTTATACCACTCTTCAAACGCCGTTCCTGGTGCACTGCTGCTCAGGGGATGAAGTCTACTTTTGCCCTGAGGTCTTCAGGACACAAGAGGACCTCATCGCCCTACCAGCAGTATGCCAAGAGGCACATTTGCAGAATGGTGTAAAAAAGGGGGTGGCCTCAGACCACCTCCCTGCAATCAGGCTGTGGCGCCTACTGGAGGTACCTGGTGGGCTTGTTGGACCCCAAGGACCCTCAGGAATCAATGGGACTTAATCTCCCAATTTAGAACGTGCCAGGAGGCGTGTTTGCACAGTGGTGCATGGAGGGGGCGGGGCCTCCGGGAAATGCCGGCTTTTGCTTTTTTGGAATGGGGGCTGTGCGGCACCCCTTTCCTTAATTATTTTTTGGCCCTGGGGACCCCATCCCCACGGTTCCTGAGCACTTTTTTCCATAAAAAACAAGAAGGGGGCTGCGTGGCCCCCCTTTCCTGAGCCACTAGTGGCCCCGCAACCCCATTCCCAGGGGCCTGGCCTCGTTTACATTTTTTGAATTATTATTTCTCTTGGGAGGGGCTGCATGGCCCCCTCACCTGGGCCACTTCTGGCCCCAGGGACCCCATCACCCAGGGCATGGCCTCATTTTAAAACATTTTCCTGGGAGGGGGACCGCATGGACCCCCTCCCCTGGGCCAATTATGGCCCGGGGACCCTATCCCCCAGGGCCGGCTCTTAGTGTTGGAGACCATGGGTGGAGCCTCAATGCCCCCACATTCCAGCCGGATCCCCACCTCCTGCGGGAGCCAGTATTGCTTTTGAGCAAGGGGAGCTGCTGACAGCAGCTACCCTTGCTCAAAAGCAATCTTGCTTTGCTTCATTGAAGCAAGGGCAGGTTTCCCGATTTCATTTCAATGAAGCAACGCAGAGTTTGCTATGGCAGGGCCCTTCATTTGCATAGGGGAGGTGGTGGGCTGGTCTGTAACAGACCCCCACCTTAACATAATTTGTGCCCTGGGGAGTTGGTGGTCCCCGGGGCAGTGTGGGGAAGGGAAAGAGCCTCCCACACAAATTCAAATTTTTGAAGCCCCGTAAACAGATTTGCCCCAGGGATCTGGCCCACCTGGGGGCTTTCAAAAACAAAGTGAGGAGCCGTGCTTCATTTGTGTTTTAAGTTTTTTTATCTGGGTTTGCGCACCCAGTGCAAATTTGTCCACTTTAAAAATATGCTGATTTTGGGCCAGGGGGTCCTTGTGGGACCCCCTGAGCAGGCCTAGGGGGTCTAGGTGTTTCTACCGCGCCCCTTTTTCTTGTTTTTTAACTTTTTTGAAACTGTTTTCTTGTGACTCGGTTACCGAGTCACAAGATGGCTGCCAACACTTCCTGATTTGGAGTATTGGCAGCCAATCAGAAGTCAGCTCTTGCTCGGGAGGAGTCACGACTCCTCCTCGGGGCTCGGATTTATACATTTTTGTTTCTCTGTTACTACTGAACAGATTTACCCATTTAAGAAGAGGTCACTTTCTGAGCCAAGGGCTACCTTTTTGTCAAATGTGGTGTAATTCTGTTCAGCAGTTGGTTCTGTAGCCATGTGTAAAGTTTCCTGTGGAAATTAACATGGGAAAATGCATTTTGGGACCCCCCTTTTTTCTCGGTCCCTGCTTGACGAATCACTATGAAACCTACATGACTGGAGCTGACTGGAGCATCCCATTTGTTTTGAAAATGTTGTGAAGATTCCTCAAATTGTGTCTAAGGTCCTAACTATAACTACCTACTGACCACCATCAGTGGGCAATGTGTGGACCTCTCAGCGGCTAGTCCGGCCGCTGAGAGGTCCCGCCGCTGGCAGGCGGATCCTGGGTGCTCGCTACAATGCGCACCCTTTGGAGTGGAGGGGGTATGACCTCCGGGGTGTATTGGTCAGCGAAGCAGCTTTGCCTTAACACTTCCACCCACTTGGGCACACAATCCTTTTGGCATTTTCGACTTGGACAATACTGCATGGAGATAGCGGGACCCATAGGGGTTTTCATATGGATTTGGAATCTAGGCATAAATATTTGGACTACCATGACCATAATGCTCTGAGTGAACGCCCACTGGGGCAGGACTTACCTATTTTGAATAAATTGTGTTTCCGATGTAACACCGCTGCCTTTTCATTTGTAACCAGCCAGTGATCAAGAGCGTGATATGCTCAAAATGCGTTTGGCAAGTTGATGTTGGGAGTGTGAGTGCAAGCTGTTTTCGCTGCTGCTGGAGGTGGTGTGCAGCAACCTCTCCTCGTGTGATCTCTCCTTGAGGGCAACCTTTTTCTAAATATATATATACTTGAAAAAGGCTTACGCCGAAACGCTTCGTCCTTGTTCTACGAGTGCACAATAAAGAATTTGTGCAAAGATCTCCTGGTATGTCATCTTTGTGTCCTTCTAATTAGTGGGATTTGGAACCTGTGTGATATATATATATATATATATATATATATATATATATATATATATATATATATATATATATATATATATATATATATATATATATATATATATATATATATATATATATATATATATATATATATATATATATATATATATATATATATATATATATATATATATGTATATATAATTATATAATATATTTATATATATATATATATATATATATATATATATATATATATATATATATATATATATATATATTGGTTCACTCAGGTCAGCTCTTGTCTTAAAGGTTTAGGGGTGATTCGTCAAGCGGGGGCCGAGAAGAAAGGGTGTTCCCAAAACGTGTTTTCGCCATGCTAATTTCCATAGGAACTTTAGACACAGCTACAGTAGTTCCTGAGAAATTCAACAAATAAAAATATTGATATATGAGGGCCAAGGAGGATACGCAAACTCTCCCGAGCACGAGCTTCATTTAGATTGCCCGTTACCACTCCAAACCAGGAAGTGTTGGCAGCCATCTTGTGACTCGGTTAATATTGAACAAAATAATAAACAAGGCCAGGCCCCGGGATGGGGTCGCCGGGCCAAAAGTATCCCTGGAAAGGGAGGCCATGCAGCCCCCCTCTCGTGATAAAATGTTAAAAAAAGAAAATGAGGCAAAGCCCCAGGGGGTGGGGTTAAAAAAAGAAAATGAGGCAAAGCCCCAGGGGGTGGGGTCCCCAGGGCCGAAAAAGGCCTCTGGAGGGGGTCTGCGTGGTTCCCTTCCTGTTTTTTGTTTTTGAAATGGGTCTGTCCCAGGGCCCACAAAATATTAAGAGAAAGAGGAGCCACACAGCCCCCTTCTAATAAAGAAAAAGCAGAAGCCGGCAACTTGCCGGAGGCCTGGCCCCCTCCGCCCGGGAAATGAAGTCCACTTCAGTCCTGAGGTTCTCCGAACACAAGAGGACCTTATCACCCCACCAGTTGTGCTCCAGGAGGTGCAATTGTAGAGCGGTGTAAAAAGGGGCATGGCCCGGACCACCTCTCAGCAATTCCACTGCGGGGTGCTTACTGGAGATACCTAGTGGACTAGTTGGCTCCTAAGTACCCTTAGGATTCAAGGGGACTTAATCCCCCAATCCAGATCGTGCCAGGAGTTGCATTTGCATAGTGGTGGACAAAGGGGGTGCGGCCTGCTTTGAGAGTTTAGCAATGCTTCTGTGTGGGACTTACTGGAGGTAATAGGAGGGATAGTTGACCCCCAAAGTTGTCCTTGGGGGGCAAAAACCCCTCCTGTTACCTCTACTAAGTCCCACACCTTGGGATCTCAGGCAGCGTGCAGGGATGTAGTGTTTAAACATGTTTTCAATGCATTTTGGTCCAGTTTTATTGAAAGCCCTGAAAGTAATTAACAGGATCTTAAAAAGCACCCTTTTATGAATAGGGAGCCAGTGCATGGTGTTCATTGCTATCGTGGCCGAGGTCCTTCTTTTCCATCCTAGGACTAGTCTGGCTGCTGCATGCTGCACCGCTTGTAGTTTGTGGCAGACTGTTCTGTTGG
Source organism: Lissotriton vulgaris (assembly GCF_964263255.1). NCBI lineage: Eukaryota > Metazoa > Chordata > Amphibia > Caudata > Salamandridae > Lissotriton > Lissotriton vulgaris. The sequence goes on along the minus strand of NW_028252717.1, from coordinate 11,102 downwards.
TTCCTGCGTACAGACTGTTGCAGTAGTCAAGACGGGAGGTGACGAGGGCCACTGCAACAGTCTTTCTAACTGAGAGGGGTGATAAGGTCTAAAAAATTCCTAAGCTTTTTTATTATGCCGAAGCAGTTCCCCGCCACGGCTACTGCTTGTTGTTGAAAGTTAATGGAGGGGTCGAATTTTATCCCTAGGTTTCTAACTGCATTGGCCATGTTAGGGGGAGCAATAGCGTCTTCTGGCCACCACAGAATAGGGTTAAAGATGTTTCCCTTGTCGAAAGGTAGAATTTCGGTCTTCCCTGTATTGCATTTGAGGTGATTTATTTCCATCCAGTGGAATGTAGCTTCTAGGCAGTTTTAAAGCTTGGTCTCTGCTACGCCAGTATCGTCCTCCATCACTAGGATGAGTTGTGTATCATCGGCATATGAGATGGTGGCTATGCCATAAGATGATATAAGGGCGATCAGAGGAGCCATATATACACTAAAAAGTGTCGGGCTCAGGCATGAGCCCTGTGGCACTCCTGTGCATTAGCCTCATAATCCATCATCTGCTGCCTAATTTGCGGATTTGAACAAAAAAAGCCTTGTTTATAGCTCAAACGGCACAAACCTTACCAAAATGCAGCAACAAGTGTTACAACATAGTGGAAGGTCATTTGTAAACCTAGAGAGGTCACTTGTTACTTTGCTAAATGTGGGTGTTAAATTGGTACTAATAGTTTGCAAGCCACTCTTGCTTCTTTCTGCACCTCTCTTGCCTCTTTCTGCATTTCTTTTGCTTCTTTCTGCTCCTTTCTTTCTTTTTCTGTACTTCTCTTTCCTCTTTCTGCATATCTCTTCTACTTTCTGCCCCTCTTTTGCCTCTTTCTGCACCTCTCTTGCCTCTTTATGCACCTCACTTGCTTCTTTGTGCAGCCCTCTTACCTCTTTCTGCCCCTCTCTTGCCTCTTTCTGCACCCCTCTTCCCTCTTTCTGCACCCCTCCTTGCTCTTTCTGCACCTCTGTTCCTTCTTTCTGCACTTCTTTTGTTATTTTCTGTACCTCTCTTGCTTCTTTCTGCACCCTCATGCCTCTTTCTCTACCCTCTTCCCCCTTTCTGCATGCCTGTTGCTTCTTTCTGCACCACTCTTGTCTCTTTCTCTACCCCTCTTCCCTCTTTCTACACCTCTGTTGATTCTTTTTGTACCTCTCTTGTTTCTTTCTATACCCCTTGTGCCTCTTTCACACCCCTCTGCCCGCATCCCTCTTGCCTCTATCTGCACCTGTGTTCCTTCTTTCTGCACTTCTTTTGTTTCTTTCTGCATCCCTGTAACCTCTTTCTGCACCTCTCTTCCCTCTTTCTGCACCCCTCTTCCCTCTTTCTTCACCCCTATTGCCTCTTTCTACATCTCTGCTCCTTATTTCTGCACTTCTTCTGTTTATTTTTGTACATCTCTTGCTTCTTTCTGCACCTCGTGTGCCTCTTTCTGCAACACTCGTGCTTCTTTCTGTACCACTCATCCCTGTTTCTGCAGCCTTCTTGCTTCTTTCTTCAACTCTGTTACTACTTTCTGGTCTTCTTTTGTTTCTTGCTACACCTCTTGCTTCTTTCTGCACCCCTCTTGCCTCTTTCTCCATCCTACTTCCCCCTTTCTGCATCTCTGTTGCTTTTTTAAGCACTTCTCTTGCTTCTTTCTGAAACTCTATTGGTTCTTTCTGCACCCCTCTTCCCTCTTTTGCACAACTCTTCCCTAATTTTGGACTCCTCTTGCCTCTTTCTCTACCCCTGTTAACCCTTTTTGCACCTCTGTTGCTTCTTTCTGCACTTCTCTTGTCTCTTTCTGTACCTCTGCCCCTTCTTTCTGCAAGCCTTGTGCCTCTATATGTACCCCTCTTCCCTCTTTCCGCTCCCCTCTTGTCTCTTTCTGCACCCCTGTTCCTTCTTTCTGCACTTCTTTTGTTTCTTTGTGTACCTCTCTTGCTTCTTTACGCACCCCTTGTACCTCTTTCTGCACCCCTCTTCCATCTTTTTCTACCCCTCTTCCATCTTTCTGCACCTCTCTTGCCTTTTTCTGCACCTCTGTTGCTACTTTCTGCACTTCTTTTGTTTCCTTCTGCACCTCTCTTTTTTCTATCTGTATCTATCCTGCCTCTTTCTCAACCACACTTATCCATTTCTGCACCTCTGTTGATTAATTCAGTACTTGTCTTGCTTCTTTCTGCACCTCTGTCCCTTCTTTCTCCAAGTCTTGTGCCTCTTTCTGCACCCCTCTTCCCTCTTTCTGCTCCCCTCTTGCCTCTTTATGCACCTCCGTGCCTTCTTTCTACACTTCTTTTGTTTCAGTGTGTTACTCTCCTGCTTCTTTCTGCACCCCTAGTGCCTCTTTCTGCGCCTCTCTTCTATCTTTTTACACTCCTCTTGCCTTTTTTATGCACCTCTGTGCCTTCTTTTTGTTCTTCTTTTGTTTCTTTCTGTATCCGTATTTCTTCTTTCTGCACCTCTGTTCCTTCTTTCTGCACCTCTATTGTCTCTTTCTGTATCCCTCTTGCCTCTCTCTCCATCCCACTTCCCCCTTTCTGTATCTTTGTTGCTTCTTTATGTACTTCTATTGCTTCTTTCTGAAACTCTCTTGTTCTTTCTACACCCCTCTTCCTTCTTGCTTTACCCTGTTGCCTTTTTCTGCACTCCTCTTGCCTCTTTGTGCACCTCTGTTGCTTCTTTCTGCACCCCTCTTGCTTCTTTCTGAACCTCTGTTCCTGCTCTCTGTACTTCTTTCGATTTTTCTTCTTTCTGCATCCCTTTTGCCTCTTTCTGCACCCTTTTATGCCTTTTTGCATCTCTGTTGCTTCTTTCTGCTCTTCTCTTGCTTTTTTCTGCACATCTGTCCCTTCTTTCTACAAATCTTGTGCCTCTTTCCGTACCCTCTCCACTCTTTTTGCTCCCCTCTTGTCTCTTTCTGCACGTCTGTTGCTTCTTTCGACACTACTTTTGTTTCTTTGTACACCTCACTTGCTTCTTTCTGCACACCTTGTCCCTTTTTCTACATCCCTCTTCCCTCTTTTTGCACTCCTTTTTCCTCTTTCTGAACCTCTGTAACTTCTTTCTGCACTTCTTTTGTTTCTTTCTGCATCCACTTGCTTCTTTCTATACCCCTCTTCCCTCTTTCTTCCCCCATGTTGCCTCTTGCTGCATCTCTGCTCCTTCTTTCTGCACACCTTGTCCCTTTTTCTACATCCCTCTTCCCTCTTTTTGCACTCCTTTTTCCTCTTTCTGAACCTCTGTAACTTCTTTCTGCACTTCTTTTGTTTCTTTCTGCATCCACTTGCTTCTTTCTATACCCCTCTTCCCTCTTTCTTCCCCCATGTTGCCTCTTGCTGCATCTCTGCTCCTTCTTTCTGCACTTCTTTTGTTTCTTTTTGCATATCTCTTGCTTCTTTCTGAACCACTTGTGTCTCTTTCTGTACCACTCATGCTTCTTTCTGCACCCCTCTTCCCTCTTTCTGCACCCTTCTCGCCACTTTCTCCACCCCTGTTCCCCCTTTTTGCATCTCTTTTGCTTCTTTCTACACTTCTCTTGCCTCTTTTTCCACCCCTCATCCCTCTTTCTTCACCTCTGTTGCTTCTTTCTGCACTTCTCTTGCATCTTTCTGCACCTCTGTCCCTTGTTTCTGCAACCCTTTTGCCTCTTTCTGCACCCCTCTTCCCTCTTTTAACTCCCCTCTTGCCTCTTTCTGTACCTCTGGTCCTTCTTTCTCTACTTCTTTTGTTTCTTTCTGCAACTCTCTTGCTTCTTTCTGTATCCGTCTTGCCTCTTTCTCCTCCCCACTTCACCCTTACTGCATCTCTGTTGCTTCCTTATGCACTTCTCTTGCTTTTTTCCGCACCCCTTGTGCCTCTTTCTGCACCCCTCTACCGTCTTATTGAACTCCTCTGGCCTTTTTATGCACCTTTGTTGCTTCTTTCTGCACTTCTTTTGTTTCTTTCTGCACCTCTCTTGCTTCTTTTCTGCACCCCTCTTGCCTCTTTCTCCACCCCTCCTACTCCTTTCTGCACCTTCGTCCCTTCTTTCTGCAACCCTTGTGCCTCTTTCTACATCCCTCTTCCCTCTTTTTGCTTCCCTCTTGTCTCTTTCTGCACCTCTGTCGCTTGTTTATACACTTCTTTTATTTCTTTCTGCACTTTTCTTGCTTCTTTCTATACACCTCATGCCTCTTTCTGTACCCCTCTTCCCTCTTTTGCTTCCCTCTTGTCTCTTTCTGCACCTCTGTTGCTTCTTTTTGCACTTCTTTTGTTTCTTTCTGCGCCTCTCTTGCTATTTTCTGTACCTATCTTGCTTCTTTCTGAGCCCCTAGTGCCTTTTTCACACCCCTCTGCACTCTTTCTGCACCCCTCTTGTCTTTTTCTTTACCTCTTTTCCTTCTTTATGGACTTCTTTTCTTTCTTTCTGCACCTCTCGTTTCTTTCTGTATCCTTCTTGCCTCTTTCTCCACCCCATTTTCCCCTTTCTGCATCTCTGTTGCTTCATCTCTGTTGCTTCTTTATGGACTTCTCTTGCTTCTTTCTGCACCTGTTGTTCCTCTTTCTGTACATGTCCTATCTATGTAGGCACGGTTCAAAATTAGCATTCATAAAACCTTTTAAATTCACTGAAAAATAACATAGGTTTCAGGGACAATATAGTTTGAAATTTTCATTTAAAACCCTTTAAAATCCACTGAAAAAAACATAGGTTTCAGGGCAGTTATAGTTAGAAAATAGCATTTAAAAAACCTTAGAAATTCACTTTAAAAAAAGTAACAGAGGTGTCAGGGACGTTATAGTTAGTTGGACATTTCACTTGTACAAAACCAGAGAAATCTGGCTGTTATAGTTAGTTTAGTGAACTATAACTCATGCCCCTGCAATGCACTGCTGATGACATCACATAATATATCATTCATGACATGGTCAGTGACATCACGGATGACATCACTGATGACATCTCAAATGATATTACTGATGACATCACTGATAACATCATCCATGTGATAATACAATGCACCTCCTCACACTTTAATATCCCTGGTGCTTACTAGAGGTACCTGGTGAGCTAGTTGGTCCCTGGGGACCCTCAGGATTCAAGGGGACTTAATCCCTCAACTTAAAATGGGCCACGGGATGCGTTTGCACAGTGGTGCATGGTGGGGGCGTGGCCAGACATAGCAAAGCAGGAGAGCCCAAGGGCTGGGCACCCCGGGACACTGCAGGAGCCGGCCCTGGGAGGTTGCAGTCCCCAGGGCCATGAAGGGCTCCAGGAGGTGGGCCATGTGGCCCTCCTCCCACCTAATGCACAGCCCCACGGAGGTGGTGATCCCCGGGGGTTCGGGGTTCAGTAATGGCCCCCGCCTTTAAATACTTAGTGCCCCTGGGAGATGGCGGTACCTGGGGCATGTGGGAGGGCTCGAGCCCCTCACACCGGTTGCTGTAAAAAAAAAAACAAGCCCTGGGGGTGGCAGTTCCCGGGTCTGTGGGGTTCATGTGCCCCTGCAAATATTTTTTAAAAGCCCCAGGGAGTGGTGGTCCCCAGGGCTTGGGGGGCCTTAGAGGCCCCCCACAGATTGAAAAAGAATCCCCAGGGTGGCGGTCCCCGGGCTGCGGGGGCTAGTTCCCCCCCTGCAACTCAATAATCTTGCCCTGGGGAGGTGGCGGTCCACGGGGCAGTGTGGGGGAGGATTGGGGCCCCCACACTTTTTTTTCACTGACCCCGGGACCTGGCCCACCAGGGTGCTTCATTACAATGAAGCGCAGGAGCCCGCACTTCATTTTTTTATTTTTCTCAGTGGGTTCGTGCACCCAGCGCAAAATCGGGCAATTAAAAAAAATGTTCTTTTTTTGGCCCTGTTGGTCCCTGTGGGACCCCCTGAGCAGTCCTGGGGGGTCAGGGTGTTTCTAACTTGCCCCCATTTCTTGTTTTTCACGTTTGATTTTCTGTTTCCTTGTGCCTAGGTTACAGAGGCACAAGATGGCTGACAACAGTTCCTGGTTTAGAGTGTTGACAGACAATTAGAATAAAGCTTGTGGTCGGGAGGGTCCGCGGATCCACCGCTCCTCTAAATATCGAAACTTTTATTTTTTGATTTTCTCAGCAACTACTAAACAGATTTACACCATTTTAATAAAGGGCGCTTTCTGAACTAAGCACTACCTTTTTGCTAAACTTGGTGTAATTCCGTTCAGCAGTTCTGGCTGCAGCCGTGTCTGAAATTCATTTTCAGACCTTTTTTTACTTCTCAGGAACTACTGAATGGATTTACACCATTTAACAAAAAGAGTTCTTTCAGAAACAAGGGCTACCTCTTTGTCAAATTTGGTGTAATTCCGTTCAGCAGTTCTGGCTGCAGCCGTGTCTAAAGTTTCCTATGTAAAATAACATGGCGAAAACATGTTTTGGAACCCCCTCTTTTTGCTCGGCCCCGGCATACCGAATCACCCCAAAACTTCCAAGATAGGAGCTGATCGGAACACGCCACAAGTTTTGACATTTTCGCAAAGATTCGTCAGCCAACGTTATTGGGAAAGCAAAAAACGTTTTTCCTATGGAAGCTAGGTCATAACTATAACTACCTACTGGTGACCGCCAGTAGGTAATATATATATATACACACACACACAGACACACACACACACACACAAAACACCACACACACACAAAAACAACACATAAAACACCACACACACGCACACAAAACACCACACACACACAAAACACCACACACACGCACACATAACACACCACACACACACAAAACACCACACACACAAAACACCACACACACGCACAAACAAAACACCATACACACACAAAACACCACACACAAAACACCACACACACGTACACACAAAACACCACACACACACACACAAAACACCACACACACACACACAAAATACCACACACAAAACACAACACACACAATACACAACACACACACACAAAACACCACACACACAAAACACCACACACACAAAACACCACACACACAAAACACCACACACAAAACACCACACACACACAAAACACCACACACACACAAAACACCACACACCCACACCACACACAAAACCCACACACCCACACCACACACCCAACACCACACACACCCAACACCACACACACACACAAAACACCACACACACACACACAAACCACACGCGCAAACACCACACACAAAACACCACACACCCACACCACACACCCAACACCACACACAACACACCCAACACCACACACAAAACACCACACACACACACACACACAAAACACCAAACACACCCACACCACACACCCAACACAACACACACAAAATGCCACACACACACAAAACACCACACACACACAAAACACACACAAAACACCACACGCACACAAAACACAAAACACGCACACAAAACAGCACACAAAACACAAAGCACCACACACACACACACACACAAACACACACACAAAACACCACACACACACAAAACACCACACACCCCAACACCACACACCCAACACAACACACACAAAACACCACACGCACACAAAACACCCCACACACACACACAAAACACCAAACACACAAAACACCACACACACACAAAACACCACACGTACACAAAACACAAAACACGCACACAAAACACAACACACACACACAAAACACAACACACACACATACACAAAACACCACACACACACACACACACACACACATATATATATATATATATATATATATATATATATATATATATATATATATATATATATATATATATATATATATATATATATATATATATATTGTGCGTAGGGAACAGGAGGGGAGCCTTTTTAATCCAACATTGGGGAACATAGAAATTACAGCACACACCGTCCTGTGAAACGGCGGATCCTATTGTCATCACTGCCATGGGACTCTGAGTCAGACTACTGAATTCTGGGTCCTGTAGTTTGGGATACCTACAGTATCAACTACATGTGGCGGAGCCTATTCAAGGGAGGAGTAGCCGCGACCAATCGTACAGCGGCCGGACATTTGAAAGTGTGGACTGTGGTTTGATTCTTCATTTTCCACGGCGCTGACGAAGGCTCACAATGCCGAAATGCATTCGCCCTGGTGGAAAGGATAATTAAAGGCTTCCTATACCTGTTCCCGTGTGGGTCTCTGTCTTTTCGTTTGTTGGGAAAGACTTTGGTGCATCTACTTACACGTTTGCCAGTAACGTTTTGAGAGACCTCCGCACTCCAAGTGGTCAGATCTTTTGCTGGCAATGCTTCGGCTTTTGTTTCTCGTCATGAACTGACATTGATCGGACCTACCACAACATCCAGATGGAGTCAAACGCGATGGTGAGGACATTGTTCCTTGTTTGGAGTTAGCGGCATTGCTGCGGGCCCCCGCGAATATGACATCTGGACAGAGTGGTTGTGCGGCGGGAACAGCAGGGGAGCCTTTTTAATCCAACATTGGGTAACATAGAAATTACAGCCCTCACCATCCTGTGAAACGACGGATCCTATCGTCATCACCGCCATGGGACTCTGAGTCAGACTGCTGAATTCTGGGTCCTGTAGTTTGGGATACCTACAGTATCAACTACATGTGGCGGAGCCTATTCAAGGGAGGAGTATCCGCGACCAATTGTACAGCGGCAGGACATTTGAAAGTGTGGACTGTGGTTTGATTCTTCATTTTCCACGGTGCTGACGAAGGCTCACAATGCCGAAATGCATTCGCCCTGGTGGAAAGGATAATTAAAGGCTTCCTATACCTGTTTCCGTGTGGGTCTCTGCCTTTTCGTTTGTTGGGAAGGACTTTGGTGCATATATATATATATATATCCTGCTTCCTGAATAAAGACAGGTGCTAACACCACTGGAATCATTGCTCTTAAAGTTGTATTTTAAATGGCTTGATGCATTTCAGCAGTTCCTATTACCTTGTCCACATAACTTAGATTCTATTTTGATTTGGGTTTTTAACAGCTGCATGTAATGTGCACAGTGGAATAGGCATAGTAGAAATATTGTTTCATTTTCTAACAATATTACTCAAAAGTGCTGTCCGTGCATAACAAACAAATGAATTTTAATATATTAAACATATAACACCTACAATTCAACACAGTACAACATGGTCAGATGAAATGATTGTCATTATAGACGACATACTGGATTACTTGTTCTCTAAATATATGTTCCTTCTTTCATTCCTGTATTCTGAGCAATGAACCACCCAGTGTGTTAACTGTGTCCCTTTCGCAAGTGAGTTATGATTATGTGATATATGTATTATAAGAGACTGTTGGAAAATGGAATACATAGGCAGGTGCATGGAAAATAAATGTACACTATACATTCCTCATTGGACAAAATCTATCTATACCCCAAGTGGGTTTTTCCACGATTCAAATTTCCCCTTACAGTTTCGCATTACATACCATTGTTAATTGATCACATTGTGTGTTAAAATGAATACATCTCTCCAGCCGTATAATAAAATCATCACATTCCTACAACTGGACCATGATTTAATTAAATATACTTTACACTTTATCTTGATGCGACTTAATCACAAAACTCATAAACAATGATTGACAGAAAGCAAAAAAGAGGTTGGAGGAAAGATTTCATTTATAAAGTTTAAAAAACAATTAATAAGTGCATGTTTTTTGTCCCTAAATATATCTACTCATGATGACTATCTATCTACAACTGGCTTCTTCATGAAGAGAGGTGGTCGGATCAAAAATTAGTATTGATTTATCAGAATTCGACATGTAATTCCTCATTGAAATTCAATCCATGTGGAATATTACTGTTCAGGATGATTATATATCTGGACTCCAGTCTCCTTATTTGGAGTTCCCTGGTACCTCCTCTGATGTATTTGGGTACAAAATATATGACATAATTGACCAAATCAGCTGCATTGCCATTATGTGTTTCATGCATGTGACGAGCCACTGGGTTTTTGCTTGTTCTATCACCTGATGAATGTAGCCTCTCACTGCAATCTGTTTTGGAGCTCTGTCTGAGCCTCCCTCATTGTGACTTCATCACTGCAATTATGTCTCATGCGGAGATGCTCTGCATAGGGATGCTATTTTTAAGTTTGTTTGGGTGAAAGCTACCTGCTTGAAGGATAGCATTTACTGCTGTTGGCTTTCTACAGATTTTAGTGTGAATTTTATTATCTTTCACAACGATGGCCAGATCAAGAGAGTATATTTTTATGTTACTGATAGTAGTAGTGAAGTCAAGGTCCAAGCTATTATTGTTCAATTTTTCTGCAAACAACTTAGCTGACCCTGGAGTGCCCTTCCACAGATTAAAAAGATCATCCATGAAACACGTCCAAAGGACTACGTTTTCAGAACGCTCTGTGACAAATTCAACCGTGAACCCCTGCTCCTCCCACCTGCCCATATGCAAATTAGCATAGCTGGGGAGAAGCGGCTGCCCATAGCAGTGTTTTTGACTTGTCTAAAGGTATCTTTGCCAAATAGAAATTGTTGGGCAGGCACCATTCAGCCATTTCCAAGAGCATTTTGGTGTTTTGAGGCAAATGGATTGGTCTTGTGCCTAGGAATTGATTCATCACCCTCAGATCATCCTGGTGGGAAATACTCGTGTAGCTGGAGGCGACATCTAAGGTCATAAAGACAAAGCAGTCCTCCCATGTGGTGTCATAGATTCTCCATAGAAAATCTCCTGTATCTCATATAAAAGAGGACAGTTTGCAGACATGAACATGTAGAAATAGATTAATAAACCATGACGTGAACATGTCATTTAAGATGTAAAAAAGGAAGTACTGAGACTCCTTTCTATTGAGTAGTTGTAAAGAATGTTCCCTCTCAGGAAAAAAGGTGGGGTTGTGTAAATATAATCATGTATTCTTATATACATACATTACAGTATTATTGCTTATATATGCATGACAGTGCACAATATAATTTATATGCAAATACAAATGTAATTTCTATTTGGTTTGAAGCATCCAATGGCTTCAAATATGCAACTAAATTTCATTGATCTAGAAGGCCCAGAAACCCTGTTATTCAAGGGTTACCAGATTGGAGAATTTCAGTAGTCG
>NW_028252716.1:0-57028 GCF_964263255.1 Lissotriton vulgaris | reverse complement strand
TCCTTGCAATTCCCTGAAATGATTACTACATGCCAGAGAGAGAGTCGCTATGGCCTTTTTTAAAAGCACACCCATGATTTATACTACACAGCATGGTGACTATTTGGAAATTGAGAGGCCAGACTCACATACTGCATAGGACTTTCTAACACTACATCTCCTAAAGCCTGCCTGACTTCATGAGTACATGTATTCCCATATTTTCAAACACATCAACCAAGCAAATTATTCTGTCAGAATTTGTCTGAAAACATTACTAAATGCTAGAGAAAGAGTTTCTATGGCATTTAAACAACACACCCAGTGTTTTTTTTACACATCATGGAGACTACTTGGGAATTAAAAAGCCTGACAGACATACTGCATGGCACTTTCTAACACTACATCTCCTAAAGCCTGACTGACTTTGTGAGTACATGTATTCCCATATTTTCAAACACATCAACCAAGCAAATTATTCTGTCAGAATTTTCCTGAAATGATTAGTAAATGCAAGTGAAAGAGTTTCTATGGCACTTATAGTGAAGTGAGGGAAGAGATATGAAGGTGGGGAAAGGAAAGTGAGAAGAAAAAGCATATTAAAAGAAAAAGGAGTAAGTGAAACATAAGGATTTTTTTTTAAAAGAGAGGAAGGAAAAAGAACAGTGGTGGAGAGAAAGGGGGACAGTGAGAGAGAGAAAAAGAGAGGGAGAGTGATAAACTTCCACATTAGAAAACATTTTTCTTATTAACTTAAATTGTACAACATAGTTGCCCTCATAATTTAACTACTTACCTTTTAAAATGCTGCTGAAGATTTAGTACAGTGTGAATCACACACCAGATATTGTAAACCAAAAATCTCTCAAATGTACCTCAGACACCGCAAATACAAAATGGCCGTCATTCCCTGTCATTTTTTACACATATCCCCGTACATTACCAATCAAATTTCTTCACACGCAAATACTAAACCAAACTAACATTTTAATTGGTTGTACATTTCAACACTTTCAAACTCACATAATGTTCAACCTACCCCCACTGATCTCTCTGCCTCTTACCATGGTAACTCTCCACAGAACACCTATCTAAACTCAAGAAGTGAAAAGTTCATCAATCAATGTTGCAAACCAATCAGCACGTGTGTTTGACTTCTCAATATACCAGCTTATCCTGTCCAATGTTCTTTTCAATGACTTTTTCTAAACCAATAGTATTATTACTTTTTAAAAACAGTACTATGCACCCTAGTTTTCAATGTTCAATTATCAGAAACCACCAATCATTTTATTTTTTCAAGTGCACTGAATCTTATCCACATTTTTTATGAACTCCTATTTTTAAAACAAAACTGTTCTTTTTAGAGACACCCAACATCTAAACACTCAAACTTGTAATGTAACTGTATTTTTTCCCCTTTTTCCGCCGTGCGCGCACCTCGCGATTTTTTTTTAAAACAAATGTTGGGCCTTCGTGGTCCTTCAGGGACCCCCTGAGAAGGCCTAGGGGGGTCAAGGAGTCTCTACCTTGCCCCCTTTTCACATTATTCACTTTTGTTTTTGGTTCTCTTTAACCTCAGAATAACAAAATGGCGGCCACAGGGTGCGAGCACCATGCGCACACCTCGCGATTTAAAAAAAAAAAAAAAATGTTTTTTGGGGCTTTCGTGGTCCTTCAAGGACCCCCTGAGAAGGCCTAGGGGGTCAAGGAGTCTCTACCTTGCCCCCTTTTCACATTATTCACTTTTGTATTTGGTTCTCTTTTACCTCAGAATAACAAAATGGCGGCCACAGGGTGCGAGCACCGTGCGCGCACCTCGTGATTTTTTTTTTAAAAAAAAAATGTTTTTTATGGCCTTCAGGGTCCTTCAGGGACCCCCTGAGAAGGCCTAGGGGGTCAGGGAGTCTCTTCCCTGCCTTCTTTTCACATTTTCTAACTTTTAAAAAAATCAGGTAAAATGCAATTTATTTCCGGGTCGTGCGTGCACCGTGCGCGCATGCATGCGCGCAGGTCAAAACATGTGACTTGAAAACAAAGTCATGTGACTTGAAAACAATTGATTGGTTCATACTAGTTTCTGTTCCAGAATCTTCAAACACCCCACCTACTTCCCTCACTATCTCTTTCACTCTTTTGGAAGAAGCACCTTTACTACTGTGTTCCTCCTTTGAAGTTTCCTTGAATAAAAGCTGGCAGAGAGACAGCAGGATTCCTCCTCTTCAGACTCTGATGTGCAGCAACACCAGCCACCTGCAAAAACAACAAAGGACGCATTCATCTGGAAAAAAAATTCATACCCTGAGGGATTAAAAAAGGTGAATGCACCAAAAGTTACTTGCACCATCTGCAGGAGTGTGCTGTAAAGGGGCAATCCAAATAAAAAGTATTCATTTAGTATTCATACTACGTTGAGGCATGTAAGGAATGTGCATCCTCATCAGTATGCACAGGCATCCACCAGAGCCTTGGCAACACAATTACCACCTGCTGTCCCCAGCACTTCATCTGGAGGGGCATCTCCTGCTTCATCGCAACTTAACATCCGGCCACTTTTCAAGGATGTGCATCTCCGTTGCAACAAATGCAATGAAGTACTTTGCTACGGAAAGCAAAGTCTGAATTTATTGGAGCGGAAAATTCGCAACCACCAATGCTCCCAGCAATAATTTTTTTCATTTAATTTTTTTTGTTCCTGTTGAGCACTTTTTGTTAAAGAAAAACAAAAAAAAATATAAAATTGTTAAATAACTCCAAAAAAACCTACAAAACGAAAAAGACAAAATAAAAAGTTATTTTCAGAACTCACTTCACTTCTCCATGAAGAGCTATATGTCTTATACACTGTGTCATACTTTTTTTGAATAAATGTGTAGAGCATAAATGAATGACTGACATGACTGAGTGTAGGGGAGGAAGGGACTCATGGAATGAGTGAGGAAAGGGTAGTATGGTGAGTGAGCAAAGGGGAGTTAAAGAGTTACTAAAGGAGTGACGGAGTAACCAAAGAGGACTAAAGGAAGAAGAGTGAGGGAAGGAGAGCGAGAGAAACAGAGTGAGGGGGAGTGAGGAAAAGGGAGCAGGAAAGTGAAGGGGTGAGAAATACAGATAGGATAAAGTGTAGAGGGGGAAAGGGATAAACAAACGGAAGTGACATGGAGTGAGGGAGTGAGGAAAGGGGAGTGAAAGAAAAGGAGTGACGGAAGATGAGTGAAGAAAAAGTACTGAGGGCGAGTGCAAGGCAGTAACAATGAGAGAATGGGTATGAGGGTGACGAAAGGAGAATGAGACAGAAGGAAGGACATTAAGAGAGAGGAAAGGGGACTGAGAGATAAAGTAGGAGTGAAGCAAACAGAAAGAGAAAGACAGGAAGGTGAGGAAGAGAAAGAGAGTGACAGAGAAAGAGAGAGAGAGCAAGTGACTGAGAGGGAGTGAGGTGGTTACACTGAGCGAGATAGAGGGAGAGAAGGAGAGAGAAATGAAATGAGAGTGTGGGAGTAAAGGAATGGGAGCTAGCAAAAAACAAGGAGGAAAGAAGAGTAAGGGAAAGGGACTGACGAATGAAATGAAAAGACGAGTGAGGTAGGCAATAAAGAAAGGGGAGTGAGGGAAAGGAAGTGAGAGAATAACAAAAGACGAGTGACTAAAAGTGAGTGAGGGATGGTGTAAAGGAAAGAGTGAAGGGGGAGCGAGAAAAGAGTGATGGATAAACCAAAAGAAGGGCAGTGATGGAGGAAGAAAGAAAAGAGAAGCAAGGGACACAGAGAGCAAAGAGGGAGCAGGAGAAGTTAAATGAGGGTGAGGGAAGGGTATTGCTGGTGAAAGAAGGAGTATTAAGGTGAATTAATGAGAGTAAAGAGAGTGAGGGTAGGGAAGTAAGATGAGCAAAGTAAGTAGAGTAACAGACAGAATGAAGAAAGTGAAAAAGGCAAAGAGAAGTAAGAGAGTGATGAGACAATATATTTTCTTTGTCAAACTTACCTTATAAGTAATGAAAAGTAAATAACATTTTTTTGTAAAAATAAAATCTGTGAAAGAGGAGAAAATTTGAGTTATAATATATATAATATATATTTCACAATACAAGAGAGAAGGAAGGAGATTAAAAGTCAGGAAAGGGGACTGAGAAATAAAGTAGGAGTAAAGGAAACAAAAAAGGTAAAGAGAAGAGGGGTGAGGGACAGAGAGAGAGGGAGATAGAAAGAAAGAGAGAGCAAATGACTGAGAGGAAGTGAGGCGGTTAGACTGAGTGACACAGAGGGAGAGAGAAATGAAGTTAAGGTGAGTGAGGGACTAATGGAATGGGAGTTACCAAAACTGAACGAGGAAAGGGGAGTAAGAGAAGGGGACTGACAGATGGAGTGAGGGAAAGAGAGTGAGGGGGAGTGGGGAAATGGGAGCAGGAGAAAGTGAATGGGAGTGATGCACAGAGAGGAGAATATGAAGTAGGAGAAGAGGAGTGAGATTGAGTGAAGGGCAGTGATAGAGAGGGAAGGGATATGAGGGTAAGGGAACAGGAGTGAGGGAAAAAGAAGCATATTAAGATAGAGGAACAAGCATTTACAATGCAATGGTTTCGCCTTTGGAAAAGTTAGAGCTATTGGCATTGTAAATGACAAAATTTGTATTTACGTGTTGGTTTTGAAAACAGATAAATGGCATGGTCATTTACATTGCCGTTGGCTTAATCTATTGCAAATCCGAGACCTATTGTACCCTACGGACGACAGCAGACAGCAATTACTACCACACACACACCCAGAGCCACACACACACACACCCAGAGCCAGCCACACACACCCAGAGCCAGCCACACACACCCAGAGCCAGCCACACACACACACCCACACCCACACAGCCAGAGCCACACCCAGAGCCACACACACCCAGAGCCACATACACTCACCCAGAGCCACATACACTCACCCAGAGCCACATACACTCACCCAGAGCCACATACACTCACCCAGAGCCACAAACAACCACCCAGAGCCACAAACAACCACCCAGAGCCACAAACAACCACCCAGAGCCACAAACAACCACCCAGAGCCACAAACAACCACCCAGAGCCACAAACAACCACCCAGAACCACACACACCCACCCAGAGCCACACACACACTCAGGAGAGCAAGCACAGCGAGGGGGCAGGGAAGCAAGCACAGCGAGGGGGCAGGGAACTAAAAGTAAAATACTAAAAATAAAATATTCCATGTCGCAATTAAAGTTACCATCACCCAGTCACTCGTTAATGACTGTAAAAACAGCATCATCGCCTATGTACTAAAGGGAGGAGTAAAGAACCTCAGGATGCCCTTCAGTGTAAAAGTCTTCATTGGCTTAGGGTGCAGGTGAGCCTTACTTTTGTTTGAGAAAATGATTTGAGCAGGCCCTGTCCCGTCCTGATGCTCTATTCATTAGGTAAAGACAGGCACCAAGAAACAAGTTAAAATAATACAATAAGATGCACACATGCCACATCAAAATGTTGCTATGATATTTTTCATCTTGGGGTACATGATTCATAAGCTGGACTTTAGTGCACCCAATAAGTTATTAAGTACCATAAAGAGAGAGATAAGGGGCCTAAGATAGAACGTCAAAGGCTTCATTAAACTGGAAGGTTTAAAAAATGTTGCTAAAATGTATGTGTTCTTGCTGTTTTCTGCAATCCTGTGGTAGGCATGCCACAGAACAACTGTTGTACTAAAACTGTTTTGCCCCCAAAGCTGCAACGTGCTCTGCCAGAGTCCTTGGATTTGGAGTGTGCATATCTTTTCATCCCTTTGTTGTCCAAAATATACTGGGGTGCGGGGGGTTGCAAAGATTGAGTATAAGGGAATAGCGAGCAAGGAAAGAGGACTTTCTGTCGGAGATAAATAACAGGGCAAGTCTTATGAAAAGCTTCCTGTTTATGGCAAAGTTGAAGTTCATCACAATTCCAATGTTCTTCACCTTGGAGGCCATATAAAATCCCCAAGAGGTACACACCATGTAAATAGTAATAACTGGGAAAGTTCTGAGGAGTTTGTATGCCGCTGGCAGCATTCTTGTATCCACCATAAAGGAGTCATGGATGGTCAGAGACTCAAACAGTTGCATAAGCACCTGTTGGCACATCAGCCTCAAATTCCAGACAACATGAACTAAATGTTAAGTTGCTCTGAGAACCAGAACATTTAACAGACCCTGATATCAAACAAAACAACCTAGGTCTGGACTATAGTCTCTATTAACATTAGGAAATTCCTTCCTGGATTGCAACTAGTAGCAACCTGCATGAGTCTCAATCTGAGACCTTAGCTCTCAAATCTCCTAAAAAGGCACCAGTACTTGCATGAGCATTGAAATGATTCTCTACAATTAACATATTTTGGGGCTGAGCAGCATGTAGGGGCATAAAAATTCACTTTCATCTTAGATGACGGACAGCACCACCACAGTAGAAATATTTCCTACAAAGTTTAGAATGGACTCCAACCGTCATCAACAACTGATGGAATGCAAAAGCGCACAGCAGAATGCACCCAACATACGAATCCTCAAGGCAGCCATTGCCAGGCTCACACGTTCACCAGGTGAACATCCAGGGTGAATTAAGAGATCACAATAAATAGTACAAAGAAACAGCACAATGACATTAAGAACAGTTCGCTGTGGTCCTGCAATGAGCAATTTCCACTGCCAGCTGGCAGAAATAAGACCTGGGCAAAGGGGGGGAGTGACTTCCAGCTTTCAGGACTCTCTCCAATAGGAGAAGGCATTTAAATACACAAGTAGGGCTTTCCTCAACTACACAAAGCTGAGCTTCTCCCACTCCACCATCAGTACCGCCAGCGTATGCAGCTGCCAGACTCATTCCTCCAATAAATATTACTTTTTATGTCAAACTTAAACACTGTAAATACATCTTTCTCTGTACTTTAACAGACATGCACGAAGCCCGGGGTCAAGCATCTGAAAGTAGTTGTGCAAACATCTGCACTCGACTGGCACAAAGCCACGTCCTACTTCTGGACTGAAGGATTATTAAGGCAGCTTTGTGTTGTTGGATCTGTAATCTAACAGGCTGCGACAGGGGTCTACAGTGGAAGTCTGGACTGTCCCGATATAGCAATATGTACATGGACTGTGAGCATCTATACCTGTCTGGTCAAATACAGACTCTCTTACATGTCCGTACAATTGCACCATCACTATGCACACGTACACAAAACTTTTTAGACCAGGCAGAGTAACAAAACGGACAACTGACTTGTGTACTAGCAATTCTGCCACGGACTCAAAAACAGAACCCGAGCCCACGAGCGTCTGCCCAACTAGATCCGAAACCCTATGGTCTAGTATAATAAAGAGTAGTTTCAGGCTTTTTTTAGGATTATTGAAGGAGTAAAGCTCAATTACATGTTCCTCTGCCCACAGAGGCACGCCAATGAAACAATGAAACTCACAAGAAAACCTCACAGACTTCTAATGATTGCAACTTATTTACACTTAAAGGATAAAAATCAAATACATGCTGGAGCGTCAACAGAGCCGGTAAAAAGTGAAGAGGTTTGAAACTTTATTTCACTCTGCACTGCTTTGTTTCTAGACTGTCAAACGTAGGGCTCGGCGCCACATAACCAGCAAGGAAGGTTCGGGGTCGAAATGGCTTTTTTTTCAGAAGGCACGTTAAGCACTTCGTGCGTCTTGATTGGGCTTAATCAGTTAGACTTTTTTTGACAAACGTAAAAAAAGTATGTAAAACTTCCAACGAGACAGCATGACACGAGAAATGCTTAAAAAAAACAAGTAACTGATTTAATTTGATGATTTTAAAGCTTCTGCATTTACAGAACGTTGTTACTGGTTCGAGACCCATATGAGCAAATTCAAAAGATTGAACTTAAAAGCAGTTCACTCGCTTCATTCACTCCCCTAACTTTTCTGCTGAACAAAACAAAGAACTGGAAACGGGCAAACCAGTGCCCCCACAGTAGATTCCCATGGTAGATTCCTGATCTCCCCTGCCTGCCTCAAGCCTTTGTTCACTGAAAGCAGTGCCTGGAAACCTGAAAGAAACTTAAGTAGACAAAAACAGCAGTCAAACAAAAAAAAAAGTGCAAAACAGCATCTTGCCATCCAGGCTTATTATAGCAGGCTGTGGCTTCGTTTAGGCTCTCGCTTATAAGCCTTACATTTTTGTGTGTTTGAATGGCAATAGTTTTCTTCATGCAGTGAGCGTGTAAGCCTTGGATGCGGCTAGCACACCGGCGTGCAGACGGAGTTTAGCCAGCCACGCAGCTCAATAGAGTGAAACGCAAAGAGCAGAAACTTACAGGATGGTAGTCTGAGGCGAGACGACAGGCAGGGTTTCCAGCATGAGATGCATGCAGCGCACCGTGGTGCGGAAGCACAGTCAGCGGCTGGGGCAGGAGGCTGCTTGCTGCAGGAGGGCGAGCAGCACCGCGGCAAAGAGTTGCCAAAGGACAAACCGCCCTGCCATGGCGAGCGGAGCTGGGGGCAGGAGGGTCCGGAACCAGTGGCTGAAGTCTGCAGAGCGGTGCGACGGGGGCAGCAGCAGCACCTCCGCTCGCGCCCCTCGCGGCTCCTCTGGTCGCTCCAACTGCAGAGGCTTTCCCAGCCTCGGGGCAGGGGCCGTGACGTGCAGGACTGCGGCGGGATGGGTGGAGCTGGGCCAGTCAGAGTGCAACGTTGGGAATCCATGGTGGGTCGCGAGAATTAGGCCATAACACTCAAGCTGCTCTAGGCACCTACGAGGACACGGGGGGGCGGGAGAGGAACGGACGGCGGGAGAGGACACAGGCACGAAAATTGGCACAAGTGCGGCGTGGGCAGCCGCGGATTAAAAAAAAATTAAAAAAAATGGCGGCAGCACCTACGAGGACACGGGGGGGGGGCGGGAGAGGAACGGACGGCGGGAGGGGGCGGGAGGGGGCGGGAGAAGACACAGGGGGCGGGAGGGGGGCGGGAAAGGACACGAGAGGAACGGACGGCGGGAGGGAGGCGGGAAACGGCGGGAGGAGGGACACAAGGCAGGACAGCAGCAAACACGGCCGGACCAGACACGGGGGCGTTCCCGGCGTCGCGTGACGTCGGCAAAAGCCAAAGAATCTCGGGAACGCCCCCGTGTCTGGTCTGGCATTGACGGACGCCTCTCTGTTCCAATGGCTAGCCTCCATTTATGGAGCTAGCCAATGAAGCAGAGAGGCGGGTTCAAGTCACCCATACTAGAAACTACAGATTTCGCTGGAGGAGGAGCCTAACGGCTCCGCCCCCCAGCGAAACCTAAAAAGTAGTAAGTGAGAGAGAAGAATTTATAGAAAGACATAGGAAAAAAAGGTAGATTTGTAGACAGAGAGAGACACACAAGAAGAGAGACAAAGAGGGAGAGTGAGGGACTGTGAGGGAGTGAGGCACTTATAGTGACTGAGACATAGGAAGAGACTTAGAGACGGATGGAGGAAAGGGTAGTAAGGGAGGGTATAAAGGAAAGGGAGAGAGCAAAAGAGTGAAGGAGTGAGAGAAGGAGAGTGAGTCAAGGTGAATGAGAGATGATGTTATTCAAAGAGAGTAAGGGGTGAGTAAGAAGAGACTAAGCAATACAGCAACACAAGGGTAGTGATGGAGGAAGATAGGAAACAGAAATAAAAGACAGACAGGGGAAAGAGGAAGTTGAACAAGGTGAGTGAGGGTAAAGAGAGAGTACTGATAGTGACAGAAATACTATAAAAGTCAATGAAGGCCAGTAATAACAATGGGAAAAGGAGACTAAGATGAGTAGAGGAAGAGGAGTAAGAGAGGTTAAAGAATGGAAAAGAGTAAAAGTATTTTCTTTTTGTCATACTTACCTTATAAATAATGACAACTTAAAAGAATATTCTTATATAGATATAGTATCTGTGAAAGACAAGAAAAAATTGAGTTATAATATATATTTCATAATACAAAAGTAAGAATAAGTGAAATAAACAGAAAGGGAAAGAAAGAACGAGTGAGGAACAAACAGAGGGAGACAGTGAGAGAGAAAGTGAGACAGTAAGAGAGAAATGGATTGAAAGGAGTGAGAGAATAAAGGAATGAGAGTTACGAAAAGGGATTGAAGTATGGGGTATAAGGGAAGGCAATCGACAGATGGAGTGAGCGAAAGAGTATGAGGGAGAGTGAGGGAATGGGTGCAGGAGAAATAGAATGAGAGTGATGCAGACAGAAGAGAACATTAAATGGAGGAAGAGGACTCAGATTGAATGAAGGGCAGTGACAGTGGGGGAAGTGATATAAAGGTGAGGGAAGGGGAGTGATGGAAAAAGAAGCATATTAAGAGAAAGGGAAAAGAAGTGAGAGAGAAGGATTTATGGAAAGAGAAAAGGAAAGGAAGACTGGTAGAGAGAGAGGGAGACAGTAAAAGAGAGAAACAGAGGGAAAGTGAAGGACTGTGAAGTAGTAAATCAGTTATACTGACTTACACAGAGGAACAAACTTAGACACAAATGGAAAAAAGGGTAGTGAGCAAAAGGGAGTAAGAAACTGAAAGAAGTGGAGTGAGTGAAAGTCACTCAGTGATAATATGAAGGAAAGAGAGTAAGGGGGCAGTGACAAGCGACTGATCGATACAGCAAGACAAGGGTAGTGATGGAGGAAGATAAGAAAGAGAAGTGAGGAACAGATAGAGGAAAGAGGGAGTTGGACAAGATGAGTGAGGGTGAAAGAAGAGTACTGATGGTGAGAGAAGCAGAGTAAAGGTGAATGAACGGGAGTAAGTAGAATGAGGGAAGAAGAGTAAGATGAGGAAAGGTAAAGAAGTAAGAGAGTCAGTGAAGAAAGGATGAAGAGAAATAGAAATAAAAAAGTAATGAAAAACTATTTTTTTTGTCGTACTTACCTAAATATAATATATGTGGAAGAGAAAAAACAATTGAGTTATAATATATTTTTTACAATACAAAATACAAAGTAATTTGTACAATATGTTATATATTTTATTTTGCTGTTCTCAGAATATATTGAATTACAATAAAAACTGTGGGTTCAATACAACTCATCAGATGACAGCGGGCAAAAAAAACACATTCAAAAAGATTGTGTTTAAAAAACCCATTCAACATTTTCATTGACAATGTAACAATTAGAAAAAAACATATCTTAAATGTCTTTTTCAAACAGCAATTTCAGACATAATTATAGAATGTGAAAAAAGTTCACAAAGTAATAAAACAATACTACTTCTTTCTTATACACTGTAAATAAAGTAATGTCCAAACATATGCTAATAACATTTACTCGAAATAGTCATTTGTTTGTGATACTATTCCTCATGGCCAAATAGTATCTGCGAAATCCTTAGTTTGGAAGTTACTTAATAGTACTCAAACATCCTTCTCCCGACCTTCTGAAACAAAAGCACCCACATCTTTTGGACCATCTAACACTGGTTATATCTCCACCCGATAATATTTATCATGAACATAGAACCTTAACCCCTCCCATGCTCATGACGGGCTCAGCTCGTCATGAGGCACAGAGGAGCTATGCTTATGAAGAGCTGAGCTCGTCATGAACAATAGTATTCAAACAAGGTCAGCACTGGAGGGGAAAAGTCACAGCAGCCAAGGTGTTAAACAAATATTTATCATGAACATAGAACCTTAAACAAATAGCATGCTATCAGAACCTCAACATCATTTGGTATGCCAATCATACTCTTCTCATCCTTTATTTCACCAAGGAGCTGTATACCATTAAAATAAACCGCTACAAGGGAATAAAAAATATCATCAACATCTTCAACAACTACAACAAATCTAAAACACCACTGCCTCACTCATGATCAACATGTCATGTAATACCCATATCACTCACTATATGATACACTTACACTACCTCTATGACAAGTTTAAGTTTTTTTTTAATCTTGATCACTCGGACTTATAAAGTAATTCTCAGCAGCAGATTAACCTTTTTTTACAGGACTAATTTTTCTAGGCCAATTGTTTTCCATAAAATCTGGGTTGTAAAAACACTAGGTAAGAATTTGGTAAGTCAAAAGGCAAACGTTGTTTAAAAGTTAATTGAGTGTCATTACAATGAGTCCAGTCTTTTGTACATTTTAAGTAAGCTGTATAATGTCCTGATGTTGTAGAAGAACCATCATGGAAAATAATTGCCACAGTTACAAATGTTCTTCCTGAAATTGATATTTGAGAAGCCTCAAACTTTTTAATTAAAGTTGTCAATTTTGTTCCGTCAGGACTGCATCGTTGGAACATTAAAATTACATACTGTCCATATCTTTGAATAAATAATGTTGATAACATTTCTGAGTTACATTGGGAACAAACCATGTTTTGATTTGCTTCTCTAACTAGATTATTAAAAGTCACTGATTTTGCAGTCTGGTAATGTCAAATATATACATCTTTCTGTGTCTATGTGAGTACTACTTGAAAACAAACAATTATCACAGTCATGTTGCCATTTATAAGATACACCAAACATATCTTCAATATCTATACCTTCATCTTGCAATACAACAAGCATATACATAAGAAATTCCTGACAATCTTGCTGAATATTCTGTGAAAATTGATTTACTACAGAACATATGTCTAAAACATTTCGAATATCAGAATCACTTTCTATTTTTGTTTTATCACTGCTACATTTCTAAAACACAGAATTCAACAAACAACAAAATCTTTGATTCCGATTTTCAATATTCTGTTGCTGTAAAGTTTGAAGAAAAAAACATTAACCACTATATTAGCATAGCAGTTGACACCAGTACTGTTTTAAAACTGAAATCCAACAACCTCTTCAATACTATCCTTTTTCCTTGCAATTACTGGTTCATCTAGTTTTTTTTTCTTTTCTCTACAACCTCACTACAATTTTTCTCCAATTTTTTTTTTCGACTTACCACAACCTTTTCAAATAAAGGATATTGAGGTAAATGAGGAGCATATTCTCTTCTTAACCTATTATACTCTTTCACACAATTCAGATCTGCACTAATCGTTGTCTTATCAAAATCAATCAAGTATAATCCAGATAAAGTTCTGACTCGAGATAACGCTACATATGCCATACCCTCTTTGAACACAGTGCTTCCAATATTCACCAAAGAACTATCTACACTCAAACCTTGTGATTTATGAATAGTCATTGCATATGCCAAACAAACAGGAAACTGTTTTTCGGCGGACATATAAATCTTTTACTAGCAAAAATCGAGTCAAACAACAACTCAATTGTTGTACTTCTTCAATATCATCAAATTTGATTTTCAAAATTTCAATCTCATCTCTATTTGGGTAATTCAGAAAACCAACAATATGTCCCATTGCTCCATTTACTAAACCTCTTTCCACATGTAAATTAAGTCGTAAAATTATCAGACAATTTAAACATACATATAGATTCTTTTCTAAACCAGCCGTTTTAGATAATGATTTTTTTAAAGAATCCAATTTTGACTTCAACTTTTGTGACAAAATAATAGTAGCTCCTTCATGCTCTATTCGATCAACAGCTTCCAATTTTACAATTTCTTGATTTTCTAACTTCAACATTCTTTCATTGAAGATTGCACATTCTTTCAGAGTTGGCATTAAGCATATCACTGATTTACTTTCAGCAATTTTTCTATATATATTCTCTGCACCAACATTTTCCTTTGGAAACAAATTTGAAAGTAATCGTGCCTGTAAAGCTTCTTTGCCATGTTCACTTAGTTTTCCAATTCTTATATCTTGAAGAATACTTTTATAATCAGCATCCTTTGCGTGATGCATATTTTGAATGAGTTCTGAAAATTCAAAATATGACCAAATATTAACATTTCCAATGCTTCCCAGGCATTTCCAGGTATCTTAATGTGTAAGGGTTTTAAACACTGGTTGTCCTTTCACAGGAGTTAGCTGTAGTAGATCACCAAAAACGATGACGTGTTTGCCTCCAAATAACACATCATATTCTGTTTTAAGAATTTGTTGCATTCTTAAATGCACAAAGGCAAGCATTAAATTTGATACCATGCTTACCTCATCAATAATCAGAAGTTTCATTTTTTTCAGGACTCTGGAAACTTCACAACAAGCTTCTCCAGATTGCTTGTGGTATTCTAATTTATTATCGTGCTCTACTGGCAGCATCAATAAACAATGTAAAGTAATCCCTTTAATGTTATGTGCTGCCAACCCAGTTGGAGAGGTAACAACACAAGAGAGTGACGATTCAGTTCTTTTCTGTAGATAAGTTGTAATTGCTTTAATTAGAAAACTTTTTCCAGTTCCTGCTTCTCCACTTACATACAGTCGGGCAGGTTTAAATGACGTACATGAGCACTCTTTTTTTCTCATGACATAAGCCATGCTCAATCTGCTCTGTCACTTCATCATATGTTTGTTTTTGCTCAACATTTAGTTGCTTTTCCAATTCTTCTAAGTCTATTACACCCTCCTGAGCTTGTTCCATTGCTCTTTCCACCTCATCCATGGCAGTGCCTGCTTCATTTTGGATAATTGGTCCTCCTAGTGGATCCTGACTCAACGAAGCAGAACTTTGACTGTCTTGAGAACTGTCTCTAGCAATCTCTGCTGCAATTGTAGCTTCTTGCTGTATTTCCTCGTTCAACATTTGGAGATAATTAGTCAAAACAGGGCATTCTATAGTATTTTTGATTGCATTGAATGAATCTTCATAACTGAGAAAATCTCCAAGTAGTTCCTCTTCTGTACGCCATGGCGAAAAGAGTGGCAAAATCGCTAAACAGTAAAATTCCCTTTTGTCAGGAGCTTCGAAACTCAGTTTTCGATAATTAATCAAATGTCCTTTTTTTTGTTTCACCAGACATCCTTCAGATCCAATCACAGCACATACTCCTTTATTGATATCTTCTGTAATGTTCTTCTTAAATGTATAGCTTTGCAGTACTTCATAGAGACAAACATTCTCAAGATGATTACTTCTATTTGGATAGTATGTATCCAACATATTTGTCTTTAAAATATCTGTACTGTTTGGTTCTCTCTCTGCTAAATACTCAATTTCTTGTACAGATTTCAAAACTCGGTTTCGTGTTCTTGCAAGACCTAAACTCACCCAAATGATTGTTCTAGATTTGGCATATAGACTTGCAGATGATAAGCGATCTGAACATTCATATGCTCAGATTTCTCGATGAGACAACATCTTCAAACCGAAGCTGTACAATTTCTTGCTTAGGCTCTTTTCATGAGAAATTTCTTCCCACATTTCCTTTAGTTCTGTCTTTTCAGATTTCATAATGTAAGAAGTTACATATCGAGCCACAGCAATGGAGTTGTCTGCAACATATTGAATATCCATGTTTGCATTCCACATGGACAAAATGACTGGGTTATAGTCATTTATATACTTTGACTCTTCATTTCTTCTTAAGTTGTAGGTATTTTTCGGTGATTTTCTTGTCACAGTATTTCGCAAAGATGACATAAAATTGTTTACTCTTCCTTTTGATATTACTGGTCGTGGAAATCCAAAACGACATTTTGTGTAGAACTTGTCCTTTGATTTGTATTTAGACTACAGTATTTTCCACAACGATGGGTTTGAAACCTCAAGACTTGATGTTTTCCATTCTTTTGTTCTGTGTTTTTAGGAACAGCACATGTAGAATAGTGTTCAATAAAACTCATCACGGTCTCATCCGAATCTGTTCCAAATTTGGGGGCATCTTTGATCCATAGCAGCATATGTATGTGAGGAGCACCTCTTGCTTGATACTGCTTTCTCCAAAAGAAATCCAGAACCTCTCCAAGAGGAGGATTTTTTTTGTTTGTGATAAAGACATCATAGCTTCAAATCTATGATTGAAATACCTGCTTACATTAACTGGATCCAAAGAAGACAATTCTCCAGGTGTCTTGTATTCTAGATTTTCTATGTTTGCATTTGCCGCTCGAAGAAATTGAAGTAAATCTTCCCAAGCATACTCAGCACAGCTTAGAGTAAGGAACCATGTAGGAGTTCCTAAGTTTCTTAGCATACATTTCAATTTCCCATGACGACGGTACCAATACTCGTTCGTACCACGCTGACATGCCATGACATTAATTAGCTGAGATTCCAAAACAGTGTCTTTCTCTTGGACTTTATTCATAAAGTCCCTTGCCGAAACATTCTGCAGATGCACTCCACTTTTCAGTATGTGGTTCACTGCATAAGAAAGTCCAGACAAATCACTCTCAAACAGAAGATGAAACAAATCTTGGATCTTCTGCATACAATCTTGATGTCCGTTATTCAGATGCTGGTATCTGCACAGGTCGGTCATCATATCGTCCACCTCGACCTGTTGGAAATAACTGAGGAAAACAACAAGCTTCCAAGCTTTTTTCCCATGCACTAATGGGACTTCCTTTTGCTTCTTTCATTTGGAATAACTCCATAGCATTCCCCATTACTTTTTTTGAATGCAGTGGATGAACACTATAATGTTCATAAATTTGTTCACTTCTGGACACATCCACTTTTTCAATTTTTGTCCAGCTGACAAATCACTGTCTTCTTCTATAGTGGTTTCCTCTTCTCCTACATATACATTTATATAGTATTAATTGTTGTTTACCAAATACAACGTTGCCTTTTTGACTTTCCTAACATCCACAAATTCTTGCCAGATTTTCTTACTCTTCGTAGGTACGCCATTAACTACAATAACTAGAGGTTCCTCTTCCACATTTTCAACACCAATTGTTTCAATATTTTTCTGTAAATCTAGAGGCAAATATACAACTCTTCCCTTTAATCCTCTCTGTAAATCAGAAGGAGGCAATTTCCCTGTCTTAGGCTCCATACGAACAATAGCCTGAAATGGATGCACACATTGAATCAGAATAGACTCAAATATTTAAATCCATCAGTTCAGAAGGAATATTTACCAACTCAAGATTATTATGTACAGCTCTAGCTGGCATTTTGTTTTCATTTAATTTTTAGAAGTCTTTCCACTTTTCATTAAATTTAATACTACTCTGTTATAAAACATTCTCTTACGAATGTCGACGAACTGATTTTTGCGTCTATTACTAGAGACATTATGATGGTCAGACACTTTTGCAACATTTTTCTTTTTTAAGTCCTTCTTCTTTCCTCTTACAGATGTTTTGTTAATCTTTTCCACATTATCCACATTTTTTTTCTTGCAGTTAATTTCCTTAAAATATCCTTTGTTGTCTTACCAGGAACATTCTTCTTTTTCTCTATACAATGCTGTTTAGATACATCTTGCAATTGTGTTTTCTTGGAAAATAAAGCCTGTTTATATTTTTTTCTTTTAGTATCCTTGGTAGGCATCTTGGTTTTTCTTTCTGTAGATAATAATCTATTATGAAGAAAATAAAACATTGTATAGACCACTACCAACATACTATGTAGCAATTAAAACAACTATATCATGTAAACACTGATTCACTTCCTAAGTAAGATGAAGATACTGCAACAGTGTCTGACCAGAGTAGGAAATCATGCAGTGAGTGCTGTTTCTGAGTTTATGGCAGTGCAAAGGTGTTTTAAAATTGGTGGGTAATTTGCTAAGAATGGTGTTTCAGGGTTCAGAACAGTACAGTACCTTTTAGACAGTGTAGAAAGTCATGGTGGGATAGATATTTCTGGACTTTAGACCAATACAGTTGTGCTTCGGCAGTGTATGGTATCATGCAAGGGCTATGACTATAAAGCACTGCATGTTCTAAAGTCTAACTCACTCCATGAGTACATGTATTCACATGTCTTAAAACACAAACACCGAGGAAGTGATATAACTCACACTGTAGGAAATCTTGCTGAAAATATTATTTCAGAGTTTACAACACTGCATTTGTGTTGCAAGAGTTTACAATATTTTTCTAGGAATGGACTTTCAGGATTTAGGACAATGACATGAATTTAAAGCAGTGTAGCGAGTCGAAGTGTGACTGAGAATGTACAAATGAAATTCACTGAAATGATTACTACATGCTACAGACACAGTTGCTTTTGCATTTCAACAGCACACCACGAATCTAAATTACACAGCATAAACACAATTTGAAAATTAAAAAGCCTGAAACACATACTGCATAGGACTTTCTACAACTACAACCCCTCTGTGTCTCTCCTTCAACCATTTCACCCTCTCTCTGCACCATCTTTTCTATGGCTGCTCCATCTCTCCCTTAGCCTGCAGCCCTATACCATCTACCCTCTGTATGTACCATGTCTGTGTCTGCTTACACTATCTGTCCCTCTGCCCGCAGCCCTACACCATCTATCCTCTGTATGTACCATGTCTGTGTCTGCTTCCACTATATATCTTTGCTTGAACCATCTCACCCTCTCTTTGCACCATCTTTTCTGTGACTGCACCATCTGTCCCTCTGCCTGCAGCCCTACACCATCTATCCTCCGTATGTACCATGTCTGTGTCTGCTTCCACTATATATATATATATATATATATATATATATATATATATATATCTTTGCTTGAACCATCTCACACTCTCTCTGCACCATCTTTTCTGTGACTGCACCATCTGTCCCTCTGCCTGCAGCCCTACACCATCTATCCTCTGTATGTACCATGTCTGTGTCTTCTTGTACTATCTGTTACTATGCCCTCAGCCCTCCACCATCTATCCTCTGTGCGTACCATATCTGTGTCTGCTTGCACCATGTATCATCTGTGCGTACCATATCTGTGTCTGTTTGCACTATCTCTCCCTCTGCCTACAGCCCTCTATCTTCTATCCTCTATGTGTACCATGTCTGTCTCTGCTTGCTCTATCTGTGTCTCTGCTTGAACCATCTCATCCTCCTTCTGCACCATCTTTTCTGTGACTGCACCATCTTTCTCTTTGCCTGCAGCCCTACACCATCTATCCTCTGTATGTACCATGTCTGTGTCTGCTTCCACTATATATATATATATATATATATATATATATATATATCTTTGTTTGAACCATCTCACCCTCTCTCTGCACCATCTTTTATGTGACTGCACCATCTGTCCCTCTGCCTGCAGCCCTACACCATCTATCCTCTGTATGTACCATGTCTGTGTCTTCTTGTACCATATGTCCCTCTGCCTACAGCCCTCCACCATCTATCCTCTGTGTGTACCATATCTGTGTCTGCTTGCAATGTCTGTGTCTCTGCTAGAACCATCTCACCCTCTCTCCGCACCATCTTTTCTGTGACTGCACCATCTGTCCCTCTGCCTGCAGCCCTACACCATCTATCCTCTGTGTCTACCATGTTGGTGTCTGCTTACACTATCTGTGTCTGTGCATGAACCATCTCACCCTCTCTCTGCACCATCTTTTCCAATTTACAGCACTATTTCTATACCAGCATTTAATCAAAACACTGCAGTTGCGTTGCAAGAGTTTTGAATATTTTTCAAAGAATGGAAATTCAGGGTTTAGGACAATGTAGTGAACTTAAACCAGTGTGTTGAGTCAAGGTGGCACTGAAAATGTACAAATCAAATTCATTGAAATTATTACTACATGCTACAGACACAGTTGCTTTAGCATCTCAACAGCACACCCAGCATCTAAATTGCACAGCTTAAACACAATTGGAAAATGAAGACGCCTGAAACACATACTACATAGGACTTTCTACAACTACATCACCTAAACCATGACTCAGTTCATGATTTAGGTGATTCAGCACACAGAGGGAGACAAAGTACAAACAGAGACAAAATGGTACACACAGAGGGTGCGAGACTACAGGCAGAGAAGGTAAAGATTTAACATGTAAGCGCTGTCTAACACACACCAGCAGCCATATCATAATAGGCCTCTGCTGATGCACATGAAAGGGTGCAGGCAGTGGGAGATGGTTGGTGAAGACAGAGGGGAAGATAGTAAAAACAGAGTAAAAATGGTACAAGCAGAGGGTGTGAGACTACACGCACAGAAGAAAAAGATTTAACATGGCATCCATTTTGTATTTCTGGCTGCCATTTTGTTTGCCATGTGCTCTGCCCTACCTTTCTGTTAACTGTTCTAGCCTGCCTAGACACAAACTATGTTTGGCATCCTCCACTTCATACATGCCCACAAGAGCCTAGCTAATAGAATACACCTGCTATACTAATATAACTGCCAGACTATTTTTGCTGCTATATGGAGTAGTAATTCTCCTCACAGTTTGCTAAGCAAGCACATTTTACATGCCCAACTTAGTCATTTATGCATTTTTAAAAGTGCCAAGAGTGCCCCTCGGTTTTATGCTGAGTATGTAACCCTCATATACATAAGACCCCAGTTTTCTGTACTCTCTAAACTGCTTCATTCAATTGCTAAGGTCTCTATGAGACATAGTCTCAACTCATTTGAGTTTAATAAAAATTATCTTTTAAAATTCAGCTTCTGTGCCAAGTTATTATTATTGTGGGTTCAAAAGGACTAAGTATCAGTGAGACCCCTGATGAGAATTAAGAGGATTAAGATGTCACCATTGATGCCATTCAGCCAGATTCATCTTAAATGAATCTTGACGCACAGTGTGATCTTAGACACATGACAATATGCCACACAGAGGGAGAGCTTTAGTGCACACAGAAAAGAACATGATGCAAGCAAAAACTATATTTTACAGGCAGAACACAGCCCATATATATAGGCAAGACATTACATTCCTTTCTCACTGCAAGAGCACACCCTATATCTTTGTTACACAGCATAGAGAGTAATTGGGAAATTAAGAGGTCTGACACACATTCTGCATAGGTCTGTCTAGCTTTATATGTCCTATAGTCTCACTCACTTCAAGAATAAATCCTTACCATATTTTTAAACACATCAACTAAGCAAATTATTCATCCAGATTCATGTTAAATGAATTATGATGCACAGTGTGATCTTAGTCACATAACAATATGCCAGACAGAGAGAGAGCTATAGTACACACAGAAAAGAACATGATGCAAGCAAATCCTATATTTTAGAGGCAGAACAGAGACCATATATATATAAGCAAGACATTACATTCCTTTCTCATTGCAAGAGCACACCCTATATCTTTATTGAGCAGCATAAACACTAATTTGGAAATTAAGAATTAAAATTCAATGAAAGACCGTGTCAGTAAGGGAAGATATATAAAGCAGAGAAAATGTAAAGGAGGGAAAAAGAAAGATTTATGGAAAAAGAGAGGAAAGAAAAAGAACAGTGTTGGAAAGAAAGAGAAGCAGTGGGAGAGACAAACACAGGAACAGTGAGGGATTTCCACATTAGAATACATTTATCTTATTAACTTAAACTACACAAACATAGATCCCCTTACAAAGTATTAACTCACCTTTAAAAATGCATTTGAAGATTTAGAACAGTGTCAATCACACACCAGATTTTCTTGAGCAGAATTTCTGAAATGTACCACAGACACTGCAACCAGTAATGGCACCGATTCCCTCTCATCTCAGACCCATATTCTTGTACATAACCAATCAAATTTCTTCCCACACAATTTCAAAACCAAACTAACATTTCAATTGGTTCTACCTTTCAACATTTGGAAAGTCACATACAGTTCAACCATCCCCCTCTGCCCTCTTTGCCCGTTACCATAGTAACACTCCATACAGCACCTGGGTGGACACACAGGTCAGAAGTTCATATCTCAATGTTGCAAATAAATCCAGCAAGGCTGTTTGACCTTGCAATACACCTGCTTATCAAGTGCTATGTTACTTTTGATGACTTTTTCCCAACCAATAGCATTTTTCCTTTTAAAAAAACATTAGCATGCACCCTAGTTTTCAATGTTAAATTTTAAGAAACAACCAATCATTTCTAGTTTTTCAATTGCACTGAATCTCATGCACATTTTTTTCTAAACTCTCAGCTTCAAACTGCCATTTGACTTCCACAGCCCATCTGAGTACTATCGGATCTGCCATAAAAATGTTAAAAGTGTGGATTGTAGGACATAGCTATATTTTCTATAGTAAAAACATGCAGCAAATAGATGCTTTCTCAACTTTGATTTACCAAATGTGGATTGGCCAAAGAGGATTAAGATGTCACCAATTGATGCCATTGGTAAAATCCTTTTTTACATCTCCCACACCCTGACCTCATAATTGTACACTGTGGAAATGACCTTGGCACTTTGACTGGGGTAGGTCTCGAAATGCTTTTAAAGGACACCTTTGAGCAATTGATGTCACTTTTTCCACAAACTGCCTTTGTATATTCAAATATATGCCAAAGGCAAAAATGGAACTGGTCCAACCAATATTGTCCACAGATTGAGAAAGCAAGGAAACATGTCAATAAGTCTGTTTCTGCTTTCCTCAGAGACTATGGTATGGGTTCTATATACCACAACAACTTGTGTTACAACATGCAAGGCATCTATAGGAGAGATGGTGCGCATTTTACAGATGAGGGGAACAAAGTCTTCCTTTTAAACTTTAGACTCTGCATCGGTACTTACTTGTAGGTACAAAAAAACAATCAAACACAACAGCTCTTTTTAGAGCCACCCAACATCTAAACACACAAACTTGTTATTTGAATGTATTTTTTTTGTTTTTTATTCTTACGTGCGCGCACCTCGCGATTTTTAAAAAATATATTTTTTTGGGGGGGCCTTCGGGGTCCTTCAGGGACCCCCTGAGAAGGCCTAGGGGTCAGGAAGACTCTACACTGCCTCCTTTACCACGTTCTCCGCTTTCGTTTTTCACTCTTCTGAAACTACACAAAATGGCGGCTATAGGTTGCAAGCACCGTGCGTGCACCTCGCGATTTTTATTTTTTTTAAATATATTATTTTGTCCTTCAGGGGTCCTTCAGGGACCCCATGAGAAAGCCTAGGGGGTCAGGGAGACTCTACCCTGCCCCCTTGTCACGTTATCAACTTTTGTTTTTAGCTCTCTTCTACCTCAGAAATACAAAATGGTGGATAAGGGTGCGTGCACCGTGCGCGCACCTCGCAATTTTTTTAAATAGAAAATAAATGGGTTTTTTGCCCTTCGGGGTCCTACGAGGACCCCCTCAGAAGACCTAGGGGGTCAGGGAGTCTCTACCCTACCCCCTTATCACGTTATCCACTTTTGTTTTCAAGTCACTTTTGCCTTGAGGGTGCGCGCACGGTACGCGCACGTCAAGACATGTGACTTGAACACAAAGTCATGTGACTCTAAAACAACACTTTTAATTGGTTTACAATAGTTTCTTTTGCAACTATTGAAAGACCCCACCCACTTCCCTCACTTTCACTTTGCCTTTGTTGGGAGCAACACCTCCACTGACATACAGCTTGCTTTTGGACCCTGTTTCCTGGTGAAAATGTCTGCTGCTGCTCCTCCTTCGTCATCTGACTCAGACATTGACCTTGTATCTGAGCAGCCACCTCAGAAGAAAGTAAAGGAGAGTGTTGTATGGCAATTTTTGTCCTATCCACAAGGACAAAAAAAAGTAAATGCGGCGAAAGTCACATGCAGGATTTGCGACACCACATTGAGCAGATGGAATCCCTCAAAGCATTAAAGCTTTGGAATTGCCAGCCTCATCCGCCACATGGAAAAAACTGCACCCTAACAACTATGCACAGGCGTGCACAAGGGATCTTGCAGGAAATCGTGGATTTGCTGGC
Organism: Lissotriton vulgaris; assembly: GCF_964263255.1. Taxonomy (NCBI): domain Eukaryota; kingdom Metazoa; phylum Chordata; class Amphibia; order Caudata; family Salamandridae; genus Lissotriton; species Lissotriton vulgaris. The sequence continues at coordinate 33,408 of NW_028252716.1, read as the reverse complement.
CCCAGCACATCAAGGGCAACACCGGGTACATCTTCTGGCACATCCTCATCCCTGGTGCCCAACATCCAGCCAGAGTTTGCCGATGTGAAAATTGTATGTAATGAGTTCCTTTTCTATGGGGAGCAGAGCATTAAACTCATCGTGCGGAGGAAGCAGGCACACTGCTGCTCGAACCAGCAGTAATTTTTCCCCATTTTTTTGCTCCTGTTGAGCAATTTTTGATTCCCTGTTAATTTTTCTACCCCTTAATAATTCCCAAAAAATCTTTTGATTCGTGGGCGCAACGTGCGCGCACCTTGCGATTTAAAAAAAAAAGTTTTTTTGCCCTTTGGGGGCATTCAGGGACCCCCTGAGAAGGCCTAGGGGGTCAGGGAGGCTCCACCCTTGCCCCTTTTCATGTTTCCCAATTTTTTTGGGGGCTCACTTCTGCCTCGAAGGCAAGATGGCGGCCAACACTTCTTGATTTCGACCGATTCGAATGTTGACAGACGTCCAACAGCACATCAGAATTCTGGTGCGCACCGTACGCGCCTATAGTTATATACATTTTTTCAAATAAAATTTTCTCAACAACTACTGGAGGGATTTACATCATTTAAACAAAAGGGCGTACTGCGTACCAGTCCATACCATTTTGCCAAGTTTGGTGTAATTCCGTTCAGCGGTTCGGGCTGTAGCCGTGTCTAATCGTCCTACGGAAAATAACACGGGGAAAACATCTTTTGGGCCCCCCCTTTTTTTCGGCCCCCGCTTCACAAATCTACCCAAAACTTTCAGGGAAGGAGAGGAGCGTATCGGGCCATCTTCTTTGAGAAATTCACATAGATTCATCAACCGGCGCCAAAGTTATTCCTAATAGAATGTTGACAATTTCCTATGGAAACTAGGTCCTAACTATATATACCTACTGGCGACCGTCAGTAGGTTATATATACAGATATATATATAGATATATATATATATAACAAAACTCCTTTCTTGCGAAAATGAGCAGAAACCACACTGGGGAACATTAGGGATGCTGCTTTTATTCTTGCAATGGCAAATGCATTTCAGCAATTCTGTCTGCCTTCATCAGCGCCCAAGAGTCCAGGAAGCTTTCCCCAACAAGAGCTCAAATCCTGCTGCCCTCTTGAAGGTCAAGGGCAAACTCCGCCGCCAAGGATGTCTGCACACCTGTAGGCAGTTCACGCTGTATCAGTGGACTGCAACACCCAGAATGAGTCAGCTTTAGTCCAGGTAGGTATTGCACGGGAGTTCAGTTAGTGTATATTATATATATATATATATATAGAGAGAGAGAGGTAGAGGTGTAGAGGTAGAGAGGTAGAGGTAGAGACTAGTAGAGAGAGAAGTAGAAAGAGGTAGAGAGTAGAGAGTAGAGAGTGAGTAATAGAGAGTGAGTGGTAGAAATTAGTATAAAGCAGTAGTAGAGTGAATAGTAGAGTGAGTAGTAGAGAGTAGTAGAGAGTGAGTAGTAGAGAGTGAGTAGTAGAGAGTGAGTAGTAGAGAGTATGTAGTAGAGTGAGTATTAGAGAGCAGTAGTGAGTAGTAGAGAGTAGTAAAGAATGAGTAGTAGAGAGTAGTAGAGTGTGAGTAGTAGAGAGTGAGTAGTAGTAGAGTAGTAGAGAGTAGTAGAGAGTGAGTAGTAGTGAGTAATAGAGTGAGTAGTAGAGTGAGTAGTAGAGAGTAGTAAAGAGTGAGTAGTAGAGAAAGGTAGAGTGAGTAGTAGAGAAAGGTAGAGTGAGAAGTAGAGTGTGAGAAGTAGAGCATGAGTAGTAAAGAGTAGTAGAGAGTGAGCAGTAAAGAGTGAGTAGTAGGGAGCGAGTAGTAGAGAGTAGTAGAGAATGAGTAGTAGAGAGTGAGTATTAGAGAGTAGTGGAGTAGTAGAGAGTGAGTAGTAGAGAGTAGTAGAGAATATTCCAAAGTTTGGCACAGCACCACTTGCACAACAAGTCCAATGAAAGTTTAGTGAGTACAACTAACTATAACGGGGGATTTTCAATGGTTTTGTACGAGTAAAATGTTCAGCTAACTATAACTGGTGTGAAACCTATGGTTTTTTCAGTGATGTCATGAGTGATGTAATATGTGATGTCATCAGCAGTGCATTACACGCGCAAGTTATAGTGAGTCCTAATAACTATAACGTGGGAATTTCAATGGTTTTATGTCAGTAAAATTTCCAGCTAACTATAACTGGTGTCAAACCTATGGTTTTTTCAGTGAATTTAATCGGTTTTTTTAATGCTAATTCCTAACTATAACTGATCTGAAACCTCTGTTTTTTTCACGGAATTTCATAGGTTTTTTAATGCTAATTCCTAACTATAACTGGTGTGAAACCTATGGTTTTTTCAGTGAATTTCATAGGTTTTTTAAATGCCAATTCCTAACTATATGTAAGGCCCCAAACCTATGTTTTTTTCAGTGAATTTCAAAGTTTTTTAATAGCAAATGTCTATAGCTATGAAATGTAATATTTCTTTTCTTTTTTTTGCTCTGGAGTGCTCCCGGTGCGCGCCCCGGTGAACGCACCGGAAAGCGCACTTTTTCGGCGCTCACCGGTGAGCGTCCCATTAGCGCTATTGCTGCGAACGAAAACATCATCATGACGTATCGCGTAGCCGCGTCCGCGTGATACTTACGGCGTAAGAGCACCCGGAAGCACTCGAGCGATTACGATCGCGCAACGTAAGCATGCGACGCGCTTACGCGACGCGCCCCGGGGCGCGTAGCGTAAGCGCATCGGGTCATGTGACCTAAAAATAACACTTTTTATTGGTTCAGGACAGTTTTGGTTTCAAAATGATCAAAGCCCTGGTCATGTGTCCTTAAAATATCTCTTTTCATTGGTGGTTATCAGTTTTTTTTTTACAACTAATGAAAACCCCACCCATTTCCTTCATTTCTTCTTTCACTTTGGAGACAGCAAGACCTGTCCTACCATTTTGTGCAAAGAATGGCAGCTAGACCATCCAGCAGTAGTGAGGACTCAGATGGCTTCATTCAGGAAGAGCCTCCTCAGCCCAAGATCAAGGAGCATTTTATTTGGAAATTTATTTCAATACCTGAAGGATTTAAAAAGGTGAATGCTCCCAAAGTAGAATGCCAAATCTGCCATACTGTGCTTTCCCGAGGAGACCCAAAAAGGAAGTACAGTTTTGGCAATTCGACAATGATTCGCCACGTCCAACGCAGGCACCCCCAGAACTATGCCCGAGAGAGTGTCCGAGACCTGGCACGCAATCCCCCAAGGGATGGTGCCTCTACATCTTCAGGAGGACCCACAACATCAGGGAGTTGACGTGCAGCAGAATTGGAGATGATTCCGAACATTCAACCTGTTTTTAGTGACATTACTATAAAATGCAAGCAATGCGATGAACTGCTTTGCTATGGTGAGCAGAGCATCAAGCTCATTGCACGAAAGAGGCAAAAACACTGCTGCCTTCCCCAGTCCTAATTTTTCCCCTTTTTTTTGCTCCGGTTGAGCAGTTTTGTTTTTGTTCTGAAAAAAACAAAAAAAAAAAAAAACAGTTCTTTTTAGAACTACCTCCAAATTATTTAAAAAAGGCTACATTTTTTAAAAACTCTGTCATTCTTTTTTCCCCATGGTACGCTCCCTGGTGCGCTCCCCGGTGTGCGTACCGGGCGTTCCCACCGCGAAAAGAATAAATAAATTAAAAAAATTTTGGGCCACGCGGGGCCCTTTTATGGCCCCCACATCAAACCTAGGGGGTCGGGGGGGGGTCTACTCTGCCCCCTTATGGTCATTTCCCCCTTTGTTTTTGCCACCTCTTGTGTCTCGATTCTACCGAGACACAAGATGGCGGCCGCTCCGGACTGTTTCGAATGTTTACAGACACCTGAGAGCCAATCAGCTTTCCGTGCGCAAGTCGCGTAGCGCTCCCCGGTGCGCGTACCGGGGCGCTGCCATAGATATATATATTTTTTTAACTTAAATTACTCAAAATCCACTGCAGCACATATCTTGAGACATAGCAAAGGCACATCGGGCTACCAGTCCCTACAATTTTACCAAGTTTGGTGGAAATCCATTCAGTCGTTCGGGCTAAAAGTGAGTTCGACCGCCCTATGGAAATTAACATAGGGAAAACACGTTTTGGAACCCCCCTTTTATCTCGGACCCCGCTTAACGAATCCCCCCCAAACTTTCAGGGAAGGACCGGAGCTCGACGAGGCAAATTTGAGGAAATTTTCAGGCAGATTTGTCAACCGGCGCCAAAAATATTCCAAATAGAATTTTGAGATTTTGCATTTAAAAAAATCCTAACTACAACTACCTACTGGCGACCTCCAGTAGGTAATTATATATATATATATATATTCACACGTGAAATCCGGTGCAATCCTTCCCCAGTAAATCAAAGGAATCACACAGGAGCCGTGGCCTCTATTTCGGTGCAGATTTATTCAGACACAAACGTCCTACGCGTTTCGGAGTGGAACACGTCATATATATATATACACACACACACACACACACACATATCCACATACAGACCCCTCCGTTAGTAGAGAAGTAAGAGGCCACACTGGGGGAATTCCTTGAAAGCTTTTAATGTGGACATCAGGCATAATGCATTTCGGCACTTCCTTGCCTTCGTCAGATGCCTCAGTAATCACGGCACTGTTCCACCCACACCTTTAGGCTTCCTGCTTTGTTTTCATTGGTTAAAAGCACTCCACCCCATGCTCTTTGATTTGCACGCCGTCTGTGGTTAGCGATTCAGACCACAGTTCCCAGAGTTCACCAGTCGGGATAGACAGTGCTTGTGGGAGGCAAAAGATTGTCTGGCCCGAGTGGGCAATTAATAACCAGGGCAAAGGTGTAAATGGCTTTGATGGATGGCCCTGGATTTGAATCGATGTCCTTTGGCCTCCTCGGGTCCCCCTTAGCGTTCAAGCCCCTCGTGCAGATGTCGGGCAGGCTGTGAGACGAAGTACAGTGATCCCCGGCTCCTCTTAGAATCCCGAGCAGCTCCTGGCAGCAGCCCTTTCCTTTCGTCTGCACTCAGAGACGAGTTGGCGCTACCAATCACTTGGTAAGCAAAATGTAGCCGCAGCTGCACTAGCAATGCTCCGGTCACATGAGAGAACAGGGCCTTTTCAACATGTTGCTGGCAGGCGTGTAAAACATCCACATACAGACCCCTCCATTAGTAGAGAAGTAAGAGGCCACACGGGGGGAATTCCTTGAAAGCCTTTAATGTGGACATCAGGAAAAATGCATTTCGGCACTTCCTTGCCTTTGTCAGATGCTCAGTAATCACAGCACTTTTCCACCCACACCTTTAGGCTTCCTGCTTCGCTTTCATTGGTTAAAAGCACTCCACCCCATGCTCTTTGATTTGCACGCCCTCTGTGGTTATATATATATATATATATAGATAGCTGCGAACTTTGGACTGCCCAGTTTCCTTCAGCGGGATGTGTTGCACAACGTACGAGGGTCTATAGCTCGAAAGAGGCAAGTACTGACGGAGAGGAACTTTCCCTGTCCTCCTCTTTTTATGGTGATACCCTACAGCCAATAGAAGCCCTCGGAATGACTACTTAACAAATTCCCAGCATAATCCTAAACATGTTTAACTATCAGCAACATTCGGCATTGAGAAAGGCATCCGCCGAAACACGTCTGCCAGGGGCTGATGGTGGGGACAACATGTGATTTTAATGTGCGTCCTGGTGGCATTAAAACTTTGTTGGGATATATATATATATATCACTCGCACACGGACCAGCGTACCTCCGCAGTTCACAGGCACCACCAGTCCAGAAACGAAAGTCGATTCAGACTAAGGTGAAATTAATCTTTATTCAAATTCCAGAATCGCCACCAGCATAAAGTTTCGGCCTTCACGGAGGCCTTGATCACATGACGTTAGGGGAGGGACACGGACTATTTAAAGTACAAGTGCAAATAATAGTGCAACATGATTGGTGACTCACTAAGGGACAGCGTAATGGACATAGTAAACAGATTCGGGTTTTAGACCTTGAGAACTATTTACAAATGGTGAAAACATACCGACATTAACTTTAGAAGGAATATAAGATTTCATATTTGTGAAAATCGTTGAATAAAATCCTTATAAAATTCACGGACAGATTGACAAGTCATTGTAAACAAAAAACACATAATATTGTAGACTTTGAAATAGAATTTCAATATGTTTCGCTAATGAAAGTCATGTTAACAACATGTAAAGACATCATTTGAATGAAACTCAAGTGGGTGAATCACAATTTCATGTCTAATTCACATTCTGCACCTCACTATAAATCATTCAAGTATATATATATATATATATATATATATATATATATATATATATATAGATAGATATATATATACATATACATATATATATATATATATATATATATATATATATATATATATATATTCACTGAAAAAACCATAGGTTTTACACACGTTATAGTTAGGAAGTAGCATTTGAAAAACCTATGAAATTCACTGAAAAAACCATAGGTTTGACACCAGTTATAGTTAGCTGGAAATTTTACTGACATAAAACCAATGAAATTCCACGTTATAGTTAGTTGGACTCACTATAACTTGCGCGTGTAATGCACTGCTGATAACATTACATATTACATCACTCATGACATGGTCAGTGACATCACTTATGACATCACTGATGACAGACCTCCTTTAAGTGTAATGTAACCCTTAAAACACATATTGGAAAATAGAAATTAACATTTTCAAAAAAATGGAGATACCCATACCAGTTACAACAACCAATTCAGTAATTCCACCATCTATATACACATTCTCTCATTCACCAACAGTTCTATATAGTCACTCATACATATACTCACTCATCATATGTAGTGATACACCTATACATCCTGTTACACACCGACAATCATCCAAAAGTTACTCACACACATACTCACACATGCAAATAAACTATTGAACATCCATTTATTTGCATATAAAACTATACACACTCAACCACCCATACAGTCCTGCACATATGGTGTCTTCTAAACACATACAAAGAGAGAGTTAGTCATTCATGCATCTATGTGATTAGTAATACCCCCATAAAACCATAGAAACACTCATACTGATACTAAAAAAACATCTAAGAACCCAAATACCTACACATGTAGGTACTCATCAACCCATGCAGCCAGTTATTCACAAAGTGAAACACTGATACATATATTTAAATATTTAAACATTACTCGCTAATATATGTATTCACTAAGGTACACTTAATAAGCCAGTTATCCAATCATTTCCTTTTGAAAAAAACATTCATTAAGACAATAATTTAAACATTTATTCTTCCCTCGACCTTTACATATACATATATAAAACATATTTATTTTTTAGAAAGACACACATTCACTGGATGGTGTCATAAGTGATGTCACTGACCATGTCATGAGTGATGTAATATGTAATGTCATCAGCAGTGCATTACACGCGCAAGTTATAGTGAGTCCAACTAACTATAACGTGGAATTTCATTGGTTTTATGTCAGTAAAATTTCCAGCTAACTATAACTGGTGTCAAACCTATGTTTTTTTCAGTGAATTTCATAGGTTTTTCAAATGCTACTTCCTAACTATAACGTGTGTAAAACCTATGGTTTTTTCAGTGAATTTCATAGTTTTTTTGAATGCTAGTTCCTAAGTATGTAATCACGTTCGTAACTAGATAGTGTCACCGCCTACACGTCCTGAGAAGCGCATGTAAAGTCATGTGACTTGAAAACAAAACTTCCAATTGGTTATTAGTAGTTTCTGTTCTGGAATTTACACGAAGCACTCCACCCACTTTCCTCACAATCTTTTCTACTCTCAAGAGACAACAACGTCGAGCATCTTCCGGAACACTTTGCTGAAATGGCTGCCCTACCGCATTCATCTTCCGAATCTGAAGGAAATGAGCGACCACCGTTAAGAAGAAAAAAGGAATCTTTCATTTGGCAATTTTTCACTTATCCTGAAGATCAAAAGAAAGTGAATGCGCCAAAAGTAACCTGCACGATATGCAATTCGGAGCTCTCAAGGGGAAATCCAAATAAAAAATATTCCTTTTCTATACACACCATGCAGCGGCATGTTAAACAAAGGCATCCTGAGCATTATGCAAAAGCATCGACAAGAGCCCTGGCCACGCTATTACCATCAGAGGTGGCCAGCACATCTTCTGGTGGACGACCTGTATCTCCATCGAGTGCTGAGATGGACTTGAGACCATATCTTGCGAAGGTGCATATGAAATGCAACAAGTGTGGAGAAATTCTTTTGTATGGAGAGCAGAGCCTCGTTCTTATTAAACTCAAAATTGACAGTCACAAATGCCCCAAGAAAAGATAAATTTCTTCACTTCATTTTCAAACTGTTACATACTGAAAAATGTAGTAGCAACTTTAAGAAATCTAAAGCATCATAACACTTCTTTCCCAAAAAAAAAAAAAAAAAAAAAGTTCTTTTCAGAACTAACTCTTTCCACCAAAACATGCTCCAAGAGCATATTATAAGATGTTTTTTCGCCGCTTTATTTTAGTGCGAGACCGGGTGCGCGCACCCTTCTATCGCGTACAGTACCTGACACTCCCATGTGAAGTCATGTGACTTCTAAACAACACTTCTAATTGGTTCTTGGTAGTTTCTATTCTGGAATTTACACGCAGCACTCCACCCACTTCCATCACTTTCTTTTCTACTCTCAAGAGACAACAACGTCGAACATCTTCCCGAAGACTTCGGTACAATGGCTACCGTTCCGAATTCCTCTTCCGAATCTGATGAAAATGAGCGACCACCTTTGACAAGAAAAACGGAGGCCACGCTATTACCATCAGAAGTAATCAACACATCTTCCGGTGGACGACCTGTATCTCCATCGAGTGCTGAGATGGACTTGAGACCATATCTGGCGAACGTGGACATGAAATGCACGAACTGTGGAGAACTTCTTGTATACGGAGAGCAAAGCTTTACTCTAATTAAACAAATAATTGAGAGTCATAAATGCTCCAAGAAAAGTTAAATTTCTTCACTTTATTTGGATAGTATGACATACTGAAAAATGTCGTAGCAACTTTAAGAAATCAAAAGCATCAAAACACTTGTTTCCAAAAAAAAAAAAAAAAAAAAAAAAAAAAGTTCTTTTCAGAACTAACTCTTTCCACCAAAACAAGCTTCAAGAGCATATTAGCTGATATTTTCTCGCCGCTTTCGTATAGTGCGCGACCGGGTGCGCGCACCCACCTATCGCGTACAGGCGTCGAGACACGCATGTGCAGTCATGTGACTTTAAAACAACACTTCCAATTGGTTCTTACTAGTTTCTATTCTGCAATTTACACGGAACACTCCACCCACTTCCCTAGAAAACCAGTTTATCGTAAAACTTTTAAAGCCTCCTCTTATGAAATATTCGACATCAATCACATAGCAGAGTACTAAATAGCACTATATACACTCCGTCCCTTAATTATAAGAGACTTATTGCTATGTAAAAGCAACTTTTGTTTTCCAAGATAATGTAAAATGCTGAGCCTATTACATAATTTTATTTCACATATATGTTACTATTCTCCTTTGAGTACTAACACCGTAGAAAATACCACCAATAGCGGTGATATTTTTTAGACGAAGAACGGGCGATTTCTATCGCTTACAGTCCTTACAATTATAAAGTTTTATTTCCTAAGTCTCTGATCTCCAACTGTGCAACGTAGCTCCCCTTTGTGTCGTAATAAGGTCCATAAACAAAAACTACAGGGCCAGCATTATAAACATACACAGAACCACAAAACGACAAGAGCCACCATGCTGATATATATCCTTAATATAATAAACCTCTGAGAATAAATACATATTTCCGTGGCACCCCATAACACAAATGTGGCGTCCTCTGACTCTGCTCCATTACCAAACACCTTAACTCCCCGCCCCCCTCACTTTTCACTAAACTCCGCACTCCACCCAAGCCGAACCCCCTATTACAAACCCCCAACCTACCCTCCCTGCCCAAACCCACCATGAACCTCAAACCACCCCTAGAAAACTTATAAGACACAGGATTACTAAAACTCAAAGAATACGCAACAGGCAGATAATGTAAATAGTACATAAAGGCACATATTTTTTCCAAAATACTATTTAAAAACATGTTCTATTTTTTATAAATCTATCATGCATCTGACCCTCTAGAACTGCTTTCAAAACGTGAACTATAAACCTCTACTTTTCATTTTCAAACCATACACTTTCATCTGACCCTCTAGAACTGCTTTCAAAACATGAACTATAAACCTCTACTTTTCATTTTCAAACCATACACTTTCAATTACATTATTTTTTTTCCACAATTCATGTAATGTTACACACCTTTTCTAAAATACACCAGTCCGTATCATTTATAAGGATTTATTTTCAGTCTTCATCAGTAACACTTTCTTCACATATAATAGAAATCACTATAACTTTTTAAACGACAATGCTAACGCGGTAAAAATAACCCTTCATTTGCTTTCCTTTAAGAATGCACACTATGTACCCCACGCATGCGTTTCTTAATCTTTGTATTTGGCAGCGAATACCGACCTTGAATCGGAAGACATGAACAAGAGCGCCATTGTCACATTTAAAACTGAACGTTGCATCTGCTCACACACATATCTTTCACTAAGCTAACATTCACAGAAAACAGCATTGATGTAAAAAAAAAAAATTGACCTTGCTTTACAACTCCCTCAAATCACTCCCTTATTTTTTAACGCATCCTCCAGTTCAAAAAAAGCTACTTTTTTAATAACCACTAAGCAATATATAAGTGACTAGACTCCTAGAAAATGTATCAAGTCATTCTGCTCCTCTCCACTGCATAGCCGGCGACCTAATTCTGTGGAGTTGCTATACAACCGGCAGTGCTGCGCCGTTTCCTGTACCATCTTGGGAAATTCAAAATGGATGTCCCTCCTGCCTTCGCAAACGAGCCGGGCCACTTAGAACTATTTCGACAGAGAATGCTTCTATACTACGGCACCTTACCACTCTCAACTTTGAATACTTAATATCGATTATCATTTCGATATTCGTATTTCACCTGTGTGCAGCCTGTATTTCATTGCCTGAGCTGTGATTTCACGTGGGCCCTGGATTTATGTCTCTGCAATTTGGTACCTCCTGAACCGAATTACAATCACCTCATGAATCCCTTACTTGATCATGAACAGCTTTGTTACAACGGAGGGTTTATGGCCTTTGCAGCGATACAAGGAGTTCTGGGTCATTGGAATATATTCGCAGCGGCGCAAGATTTCCTAACAGAGAGCTACATCGAAAACCCACCGTGCTGCCCTATGATGGTAAAAGACGCCCCAATAATGACAGATCATGAATGCTCCTTTCATCTTCTCAATTGGATGGCTGACATGTTTTCAGATGATAACAATGATTTCATGTTAGAGGCACTTGCTGCATACTTTGCCTACACAATGGATGGTTAACTCTTTCCTAACAGCGAGCTACATCGAAAACCCACCGAGCTGCCCTCTGATGGTAAAAGAGGCTCCGATTATAACAGATCATCAGTACTGCTTTACTCTTTTCCATTGGATAGCTGACATAATTTCAAATGATAAAACTGATTTCCTGTTACAAGCAGAAGCTACCTATTTTGCCTAAACAATGCTTCAATAACTCTCAAACAAGCCATTGACGTCCTCATTTCCTTTTGGTTTTCTATATTCTTCACGTTCTTTTCCATATTTTCTTTTGAAGAACAGACCTATTTGCTTTACTAACAGTGGACATTATGATTTCGTGTTGTTAGACAGCTGATTCATAAAGTAATGATGTATAACCACTTGCATTTTCATATATCGTTCCTAAACTGAAAGGCCAGACACCTTCTTCCATTTATTAAAATATAATATACTTCCTTATAAGAGTGTACAATGTTTTTTTCCAACTATATTCATTTTTCTTCAACTATAGCGTTTGTATTCCATGTACTACTGACAATACCAATTACTGTGTTTTTTGCAATTTCTGTACTCATATTACATAATGATTTGCCTTTAAAATAGTACATTTCTAAATAAACATTTCAAATATTCACGGTTTCTCTTTTAATCCATAATCTCAACTGAAATGATTTCATATTAAAAAACTATTCATGGGTTCCACATAACCTTAACTGTAGACACTGAGGACCTTATTTATGAAGACCTTCCGCCGCCAGTGCCTCATTTTTTAAAATGGGAAAAAGTAACGCACCGGTGGCGCAAGGCCTTCATGAATAAAGTCCTGAATGTTTTCTTTTCTCGACCTCACTTACTGATACTAGAACCTGCAAGCCAAATACGGCCCGTGAACTCTTTCTTAGTAGGTCGCGCACCGTAAAGACAGTTATACCACTGTTAACATTTTTTTTTTACTGTTACTAAGCACCGACACAGTTCCGCTTTACTCAGAGTTAATCACTGCTCCCACGCTTTTACAGGCCAGACGCTATGTCGTATTTCTCTCCTTATCACCCTTTCATCTCCACAATAACAAACAGTTGTCCGCCAGCCACCAGAGAACAGACTCAGATGCAGAGGCACCAAAGAGTGAACCCATCACCAACTGCCATCTCCGGCTGTTTCCATGGTTACACCTCATTCTGCACCTTGCTGAAGGCAGAGGTCAAAAGTTCATGTCTCAACATTCTACAGCAAACTAAGAACACTGTTTTCCCTCCAGAAACACCTTCCAATCCACAACTCTGTTACATGTCTTGTTTTTTCACACCCAATAGTACTTTTCGTTTAACATAAACATTAACCTGTTCAATCTCCACTTGTTACAATCAACCAATCATTTTTATTTTTTAAACCACACCCAGCCTCTTCCTTTTTCTTTATTTAGAATTTCAACTTCTAACTACCATTCCACTTCCAGAACCGATCGGAGGACAACTACAAATCCCTTGAAAATGAAGGTCTGGCTAATAGGACACAGTTATATTCACTGGAGTGAAAAATATGCAGTAAGCAGACGAATTTGCAACCTCAGCTTACCAAATGTACACATAACATGGATTTCCAAAAGAGGATTGAAATGTCACCAATTGATTCCATTGGTGAAAACTTTTATGCATCTCCCAGAACCAGACCTTATAATTGTGCACTGTGGTGGGAACGATCTAGGCACAATCACTGGGGTAGGTCTGGAAATGCTTCTAAAAGACACCTTTCGACAATTGATGACACTTTTTCCTCGATCTGCCTTGGTATATTCCAATATATGCCAAAGACAGAAATGGAATTGGTCCAATCACCATTGTGCACAATTTGAGAAAGCAAGGAGACATGTAAATAAATCTGTTTCTGCGTTCCTCAGAGATTATAGCATGGGTTCTATTTACCACAATAACTTGCGATACCACATGCAAGACGTCTATAGGAGAGACGGTGTTCATTTCACGAATGAGGGAAACAGAATCTTCCTCTGCAACATCAGACTCTGCATCGGTACTTACTTATAAATGCAGAAAACACTCAATTGACACAAGGGCTCTTTTCAGAGCCACCTTATATCTAAGCACTCAAACTTCTGATTTACCCCCATTTTCACACTCTTGTAAATAGGTGTGCGCGCACCCCGTATTTTTTTTTTCGGGGAAAAATTATATCTTTTTGCGTTTAAGGGCCTTACTGCACACCCCGAGAAAAGCTACGCAGCAAGACAATCTCTACCTTCTCCCCTTTCCATGTTTCAACGCTTTGAAATGAACAATATATTTACTCGCAGTGACAAAATGGCGGACAAAACTTCCTGATTTCCTTCGAAACGAACGTTAACAGACGTCACGCAGCAAAAAAAAATTCCGCTCACGCGCAGCCGCTTGAGTGCGCGCACGCGTGCGGGCCTATAGATCTATAATTGGCTTTAACTTTAATTTTCTCAACAACTACTGAACGGATTTACACCATTCCAAAAAAAAGCGTAATCTGCGAACAAGACTCTACAGTTTTGGCAAATTTCTTATAAATTCATTCACCCATTCGAACTGTAGCCAAGTCTAAAGGTCCTATGGAAAATAACATGGAGAAAACACGTTTTGGGACCCCCTTATATCTCAGCCCCCACTTGACCAATCCCCCCCAAACTTTCAGGGAAGGAGCGCAGCGGACCTAGCCATCTTCTTTGAGAAATTCGCAAAGACTCATCCACCAGGGCCAAAGTTATTCCAAATAGATTGTTGAGGATTTCCTATGGAAAACAATCCTAACTATAACTACCTACTGGCTCACCTGGACTGCCACCAATGACAAAACGACTTGTACAACATAAAAGGGGATTGGTCAAGCACAGATCTTGTTGAAGGCATTTGATGTTGACACGCGTAATGCAATATTTCTGCTGCAATAAACAACTTTCTTGGAAGCCCCGCTGTGTCCCTCAGTCTCTTTAAATAAGAAAAGTCTTAGATATATATATATATATATATATACATATACATACACACACACACACACACGTAGCCTAATCATCAAATACATAAAAAATGCCAATAATTGCATTTTTTTTTCATTCAGCCCCTTCCATGCTCATGAAGAAATGGTTCCGTCATGAGCACAAGTTCAAGTGTGCTCATGACGGAACCATTCAACGTCCCAAAGCATGGTTATGGTTTTCATTGTAATGACGATCGCGCGCATGGCGTGCTGTCGTCATTACAATGAAAACAAAACTGAAACTTAGTTTCAGTTTCACAGTTTCGGTGCTTGTGGGGCTCTCTCAGCCCCCCCCCTACCCCCCCGAGCACAGAAAAACATGGGAGAGGTATCGTTGGAAAGGAGAGAATCTCCCCTTTCCAATGGAACCCTTTCCTACTCTGTATCCCTGCTTGGGAATCACCCCAGGAGAGCGATCCCCAAGCAGGGATCCACCCACTAGCCACCAGGGAGGGGGGAGTGGCCCCTTGGGCAAGGGTATTTGCTCCCCCAATACAATTTTGCCAGACAGACTTTCTGCCCCTAGACGCCAGGGATTTTTTTTATAGGGCAGGGGTGGGGGCGGCCCAGAATAGGCATTCCAATGCCCCCACCCTACCCACCCAAAGAAGGCATAAAACTTTCTGCCCCTCCCCAGGAGGCAGATGGGCCAATAGCCCGTGTTCTGCCTCCCGGGAGACAGAAAGCCCACTGGCCCAAGGGATTTTTTTATATATATACGTAGGGGTGGCAGCTGCCCAGAATGGGTATGCAAATGCCCAACCCCCCAAAAATGTTTTACAGACTTTCAGCCCCCCCCCCTTTTCCGGCAGGCAGATGGGGCAAAACATTTTTTGCCAAAGTTCGGTGCGGGTTCTGCCACCACCAACAAAAAAAAAACATGCTACCGTCTTTCTGCCCCTCTGGATTAGCCCCTTATTAGCCACCCCTGGGGGGTGGGGAGGGGGAGGGGGGGAACGCTGAAAGCCCCCTAGGCACCAGGGTTTTAATTCCCTCAAAGTTCAGGGTGGGGGCTACCCAGAATTGGCATGCCAATGCCCCCACCCCCCAAAAACATGCCACAGCCTTTCGGCCCCCCCCCCCCAAAGAGGCAGATGGGAGCAGAAGTGTGGGTTTGCTAGTTTCCCCAGGTGGCCGCCGAGCCCGGAGTCAAAACCCCAGGTGACCCCCCTTGCAAAACCAGGTTGTTTTGAGATGGGTCATTTTGATGTCCCATCAATACGTTTTGGGCCATTGCCTGTCGCGAGTACTTGACCCACCCACTTGAGTGAGGTACAATTTTTATCGGGAGACTTGGGGGAACGCTGGTTGGTAGGAAATTTGTGGATCCACGCAGATTCATGAACATACCACCACAGAAATGTGAGGAAAATGTGTTGTTTTTTTGTTTGTTTTTTAAGTTTGAGGTTTGCAAGGGATTCTGGGTAACAGAACTGGTTGAGGGCCAGACAAGTCACCCCATCCTGGATTCCCCCGGGTGCCTAGTTTTAAAACATGTATAGGTTTGCTAGGTTTCCCTACGTGTCGGTAGAGCCACGGTTCAAAATCTACAGCTAGGCACTTTGAAAAAAAGGGTCAGTTTTACTGTGAAAATGTGGTGTGTCCACGTGGCGTCTTGGGCCGTTTCCTGCTGCGGGCACTAGGCCTACCCACACAATTGAGGTACCATTTTTCTCGAAAGACTTTGGGGAATGTGGGCAGGGTGGAATTTTGTGGAACCTTCCACCACAGGCATGTGAGGAATTTTTGTTTTTGTTACAAAGTTTAAGGTTTGCAAGGGATTCTGGGTAACTGAACCTGGCGAGAGCCAGACAAGTCACCCCATCCTGGATTTCCCGGGGAGTCTAGTTTTAAAAAATTTATGGGTTTGCTAGGTTTTCCTACGTGCCGGAAGAGCTAGTGTTAGAAATCTACAGCTAGGCACTTTGCAAAAAAAGGGTCCGTTTTCACTGTGAAAATGTGCTGTGTCCACATTGCATTTTGGACTGTTTCCTGTTGTGACCAGTAGGCCTACCCACACAAGTGAGATACTATTTTTATTGGGAGACTTAGGTTAATACAGAATTGTAGAGCAACTGTTATTACCTATTGTCTTTCGATGCATTTATGCCTTCCAAATGAAAGACAATGTGTAAAAAAGAAGTCACTCTGAAAAATGTCCCATAATTCTCATGCTAATATGGGTACTCATAGTTTTGGAAATGTACAAATAGCTGGTGTTTCTAAACTCTATGTTTTGTTCCAATTTCAGAAATATATAGGTGTTTTTATCCAGATGTTTCACTGTATATATTTTCCCAAATTAATTGCTATATACCAGTACATAATAAAAAACCATTGCAAGACGCTGCTCAGTTATTGGCTCTGGGTTCGTCGGGTTCTTGGTGGATCTACAAGTCTTATATAGATCCCCACAACCAGAAAAGTCCAGCGGATGAAAAGGTATACTGCTTTCAAACATCTGTCATAATTTATAGACGTTACAGGTGAAAACGTTGGCACAAATGGCTGCTTTTTCAACTCGTTTTCAATTTTTCTTATATTCAGCTGTTGGTTTCTTTAAAGAAACCTTGAAGGATCTACACAAAGGACCCCTTGCTGAATTTCAGAATTATGTCTAACTTTCTAAAATATATAGGTTTCCAGGATCCATTATTGCTTTTATACACATTTCTACCATTAACTGCAACAATGTTGAAAGCACAAAAAATTGCAAAAATAGGCTATGTCCCAGTAAAATACCAAAAATGTTGGTTTTCTGACAAAAGTCTGTCAGTCCCTAAAAGCTGGGAAAATGGTGATTTCAGCACCACAAACACTTTGTTAATACCATTTCCAGGGGAAAACGCAGATGATTTGCAGCACTATATTCCCTTTAAAAATAAAAAGTAAAAAATGTAGCTGTATTTTGGCTAATTTCTGGATATCCTCCAGGGGAATCCACAAACCCTGGGTACCTTTAGAATCCACATGATGTTCGAAGAAAAGGATGCAAATTAGGTGTGGATACCTTATGTGGTCAAAATGTTACAAGGGGCTAAGTGCCAACTACCACACATAGCAAAAAAAGGCTTAGCACAGCGGGGAAAAGGCCTAGCAGCGAAGAGGTTAAAGACAAAACCGCTTTGAGTAAGGCAAAGAAACTTTTAAAAGGCTATTTTCCAAGGTTCGGCTTGCCGCGGATCATTTGGAGAGACAATAGAGTACATTTTTCAAATAAAATAATGGATTCCGTGTGTAATGGTCTAGGTGTCAGGCAGAAATTCCATTCAGTTTATAATCCTACAGCTGTAAGACTTGTGGAACGTTGCAACGGAACACTGAAAAAACAAATTAGCTTTGCTCTCCATGAGAACAACTGTAAGAGCAAAGAAAAGATTATCGCCTTATGAATTGGTGATGGGTAGGCCGGCCAACGTCCATGGGTTTGCATCTCCATCAAGATTGTGCTATATGCCACATCCTGTATTGTTGGATGACTGTAAAGTACTAACAGACCATCTGAAATTCCGCAACAGATCAGAGACACCTGGTCGCCACCCCTGGAAGGACAACTGCATGGTATCAAGCCCAGGGACTGGGTGTTGACCACAAATTTCTTAAGAAAAACAAGCCTACAGCCACAATGGAAAGGCCCCATCCAGGTCTTGCTGACAACCCAGACTGCAGTACGGTGTGAGGGACACAAGAACTAGCTCTACCTGTCCCATGTGAAAAGGGCACCACCATTCTAGCAGGAGCAGCTTTTGGAAGGAGATAGTTCAAGCATCAAGAAAGTGCTCATTTTTGGAATAACACACAACACACCTACTGCACCTCCATACAATTTGCGACCAAAGTAAAGTGCTTAGGATGGAACAAGCACCAACTGCCAGGCACTCAAAAGTACCATCTTTAAGAGACTAACTTGTGCAGTGAAGATATGAAAAAAATTAACATTTGTTTGCTTGGAAATGCATCCCTTTGACCGACCCATCACTAAGACTCTTCTAGAAAAAGAAAATTTACCAGGAACTGATGTAAATAGAAATATGAAGAAGAAGATAATGATAATTGTAAATGTAAATGTACAGGAATTTATATAGCGCAAAATCACCAAGCGGTTTCTAAGCGCTTGCTTAGGGAACCCGTCCTGGTATTCCCCTATGAGATAACCCCGGCAGGGTATTCGCAAGGTGAAAGCCAGGCATCCCGCCGCGAGGGGCCGTAGTGGAGATTAAGCAAGCTATTGCCCAGAGTCGCAGAGTGTGAACCCGTGAATCGAGTAGGCACCGGAGCGAGAATTGTCGAGTCCATGGACATTTTTAGGACTCAAGACCCCGCCGAGCCGGGAATTGAACCCTGGTCCCGTGCTGACCTCTGCTTCCAGGTCTGCCTCCTCTAACCAGTGAGCCACACTTCTCCTTTTGCCTTAATAATGTTTATTATCTGCATCTTGATGTTTGCCATGACCTGGTATCTTGATGTTTACCACCCTCTACATGTGATACTAGCTAAAGCTACTTTTACAACCCTTGGTACCCCGTAAGAATACCAAAACTATTTTGCTGAAAATCATAATAAATAAATGGTTCAAAGGGCTCACACCTATTACAAACAAATGAATATCTCACAAAAATGTTGGGTATGTATGAAACTTCCAGTAAACCCTGCAACAGGGATGTCGTTTCGGTCTCTCTCAATAGCCTATAATGATTCCTGTTGTGTCCTGTTCCAGATAATAGTGCAGTAGTACGTTACAGATGGAATAGACTTTTTGAACAACTTCAGGGATAACATTATGGTCCCAGCATCATGTATTATTAGGGGAAAGAATTAACCTTATAAAAGCTTTTTTAATAACTCATTGATGTCCTATTGATATGCTGAATTCCTGACTAGAATGAACACTACTGTTCTACCCACTGTCTCAGCTATTTCCTCCCCACCGTCTCTCCAGGTTACTATATCACCTGGGGAGATAAGCCTACAATCTAATGGTTCCCTGTTTTGGGGTAATAGTGTTAGCAAGGTAAATTTTTCAATGACTAGTGTCTATCATATTCATCATGTCCTCCCACCAGGTGATGGAATATATTATGTATGTGGTTCGAAGACTTACCCATGGCTGCCTCCAGGGTGTGGGGGATCCTGTTACATGGGATTGGCTCCTCCCCATATAGGAGCAATTTCTGCTGACCTTGGGTTCGTTAAATTACAGACTTCCCTAGATCATCATAATAGGGATACCTCAAATATGTTTTAATAGATCAAACAGGAAGCTACTGGACAGGAAGCTTATGACTTTGGATTAGGAACACTACCTCTAGTTGGGGTAGAAATTAATTTCAGCTGTATTAGAATATTTGGACGGTTATGGAGGCCACTGTAAACAAGACAATGTCAGCATTAGAAAAGTTAACAGTTGAAATGAAAGTATGCATTCTGTGGTTCTTCAAACCTGCATGGTACTAGATATGCAGCTTGCAGAACGCGAAGGACTATGTAAGGTTCAGTATACCGAATGCTTCAATTATATACCGGACAATTACAAAAAACATACAGCAGGCTATTGAGAAAATGCATAAAATAGCACAATAGGTACATATTTTTGCCAATGAAGATATTTCCTCCCTTTGGGATCATATTACCTCATTCTTCAGTAGCTGGGGTTGGAAATTATTGATGATAGGGGTTATATTAGGGAGTATAGTAGTAGGATGTTGTTTATCTTTAAAATGCCTGCCAATGTGCTGTGGCCTACTGGCAACAGTTTACAGCCACTCTCCAACACTCAAGAAACAGACCAATATGGCAATAGTTCAACAGGAGAAAGTATTCATGTTAATGCAAATAGATGAACATTTCACCAGCGAAAAATAGTGAACAATGCAACTAAGCACACACTGATGTTTTGAGTTAAATGAAACTGAACTGTTCAGAACTCATGTTCTGAGGGTTGACTGAGAAAAACATACTTGTATTCGTTATTTTGAACATCAGTTCTCCCATTTCTATTTCCCTGAATTTGTTCCTGATCAAGTACCTTGGTGCCTTAATGTCAGTACAAACAGACTTATTTTGCTTGTGTCTTTACACACATGGTGTTGAAATACCTGCTTTTTGCCCGTCTGAGGCTAATCTAGCAATATGAATACTTGATTGTTCAATTGTCTGCAATTGTACGAGAAGGAATGAGCAAAGTCAACTTTTAATGTTTATCCTGGTTTGTTCGATTGTCTGCCTATGTCTTAATGAACAAGCAATGTCCCCTGATAATGCTTGTGCTAGTTTGTTTCATTATATGTCAGTATTTGAGAATCTGAAACAAACCTTGAACTTGTTTTTGTGTTAGGTATTGTTCCTTCTGTAAATATTTTGCACAGCCCTAGCCTGTGCCACATGCATAAATAATCCGCAGAGATGTGTACATTGTCCACTCTTGTCATAGCCATCTTAGCGCTGTGATTATGTGCACCCATGTGTTACTATTATGAGTTGCTTTGGCAGATCTCCGAATACTGGCTTCTTTGTTTTGCAAGTGAAGACTAACAGAGTGATTTCCACACCAGAATCCCACAAGGACATGAGTGTTGACACCATCATCTAAGAGGAAGATGGAGGATATGAAATGCTAATCAGTGGACAGATAGCAGAGGCACTAGAACGGATTTCCTTCACCCTCTGGGTACAAGAGGAGGAACTGTCCACTGTCTTTGCAGATCTGTTCAGAGTCATCAGCTGACTCAAGAGGAAAGAGGTGAAACTACACATGGACTGGTCAATTATGCAGGTAGCCCTATGACACAGGTGGATTGCGTTTTATCACAGACCAAAGGTTGAAGAAGCGCTGGAGAAGCTTGAACGTGCAGGCATCATTAAAAAAGGTGATGGGGCCCACCCCAGTGGGTATCACCATCGCAAATAAGCAGCAGTAGCCCAGGGAGGTCTGCATGTAAATGTAGTGTATTTTGTAAAGCGCACAGCTGCCCCAACGGGGCGTCCCGGCGCTGTATAACTCTGTGGAACCCTTCCTGGCTCTCCCTGTGAGATGCCC
This sequence comes from Lissotriton vulgaris, assembly GCF_964263255.1. NCBI lineage: Eukaryota > Metazoa > Chordata > Amphibia > Caudata > Salamandridae > Lissotriton > Lissotriton vulgaris. The sequence goes on along the minus strand of NW_028252716.1, from coordinate 11,843 downwards.
CTCCTGGGCACCCCCAAGGTGAAGCCAGGCATCCCAGTGTTGTAGGGGCCGTTATGGAGATTAAACAAGCTATTGCCCAGAGTTGCAGCGTGGGACCCATGATTAGAGTAGGCGCCGAGGCGAGAATTATCAAGTCTGCGGACATTGAGCCCAAGACCCTGTCGCGTCGGGACTTGAACCCTGGTCCCGGGCCTGATCTCTGCTTCAGAGTCTGCCGCTCTAACCAGTGAGCCACACTTCTCCACCTGTCTGCATCTATGCAGACATGCGACGTCTTAGTGTTGCCATCAAACGTCAACACCACCTGACCCCCACAGTAGACAAAATCCTTAGGGAGTTCAGCGGAGCAAAGTGATTCTCAAAGGTCGACCTTCACTAAGGATACCACTAGCTACCACTCCACCCTGAGTTAAGGTGCATCACCACCTTCTCAACTCACGTCGCACTGCGGACGTATTGCCGCCTCTAATTCAGCATATCCAGTGCTTCTGAGGGCTTCGAGAACACCATCAAGAAAATGATCACTGGCCTGCTGTTGGGCCAGGCCCTCTTTGCAGGGTTATCCCTAAACTTGTTACATTCTTTCCCCTATTGTGTCTGATTTTAGGACCCTGGGCACTTTACCACTGCTAACGGTACTAAAGTGCATATGCTCTCTGTTCAAAGTGTATTGGTGATTGGTTTATCCATGATTGGTCCATTTGATTTACTAGTAAGTCCCTAGTAAAGTGACCCATAGGGACCAGGGCTTATTATAAATCAAATTCTACGATAAGCCCTGCAAACATGTCTCAGACCTGCCATTGCAGTGTCTGTATTTGCAGTTTTAAACTGCCATTTCGACCTGGCAAGTGCACCCACTTGCCAGGGACAAACATTTTGTCTTACTACATGTAAGTCACCCCTAAGGTAGGCCCATGGTAGCAAAATGGGCAGAGTGCCATCTATTTAAATTGTAGGACATGTACTTGTGTGTTTTACATGTCCTAATAGTGAAATACTGCTAATTTCGTTTTCACTATTGCAAGACCTATCTCTCCCATAGTGTAACATGGTGATTGCCTTTAAATATCATTTAAGGGTAATTTCCAATTGGGAGCAGATGGAGATTTGGAGTTTGGGATCTCTGAACTCACAATTTAAAAATACAAATGTTGATTAAGTTGGTTTTTGAATTGTAAGTTTGAAAAAGCCACTTTTAAAAAGTGGGCCTTTTTTTGCTTAACCATTCTGTGCTGCCTCTGCCCGTCAGTAGAATACACGTCTGGGGTGGCTGACGATTGGGCTCTTGTGCATTCACTCTAAACAGTCACACAAAGGGAGCTTTACCCTGCATATCCTGATGGCCCATGACCAGGCTGATGGGCCTCCCTGAGCTAGAGTGGTGGGAGGAGTTATCACTGACACCCGATTAGGCCTAGGCCTGTCCTCACACAAAGCTGTCCCCACCCTGGAGCCAGGTCAGGGAAAGGCAGGGTCTTGTCCTCAACAAAAGCTTTCTTTAAAGTGTGCCCATTTCAAAGCAAGAATTGAGTATAAGAACTGGAATTCTGACACCCCAAAATCAGAACACTTCTGAACTGAGGACGTTCTGCCAGAAAGAAGAGCTGGATGATGTAAGAGGGACTGCCACTCTGCCTGTTGCTTTGCTGTGCTGGCCTCCTGCTAGCTGCTTTTGTCCTGGGAGTGAAAGGACTGCACTTTGCTTTCTGTATCCTGCTCCCAAGGTTCCCCAAGGGCTTAATTGAGCTTGCCTCCTGTTAAAAATGCTCCGGCCATCAAAGACTTCACTTGCCGGCGCCTGGACTCTTCTGCTGAGCATGCTGACTTGCCAAGAAGTAACAAATCCAGTTCCTGGGACCCTGGAAGTGCAACCTAGTGATCTTAAGGACAAAATCTATGCATCGATTCCCAGCGCCTGTTCTATCAACGTATCGCTGCTATAAATAGATTCATGGCCACTGCCTGCCCCAAAGTGTGGTTCCCACTTGACGCATTGACCACAGCTGTCCCGCAGGCCCCATCTCGCGGTCGCTGCATGTCAGAAGAATCGCTGGAGTGTGAGATCCGAGCACCAGGTCACCAATGTCCATGACACTCGCTCCGATGAAGCTCCTGCTTCGTGGCTCTGGAATTGATGCAATGCCAGCCTCACCCCTGTTGTTTCAATGCAACACGTCTAGATTTTTGACGCATCTGCCCTGGGTGAGGGTTCTTCATCGCCACAGCACCCAATAAGGAACCGAGGCCACATGTCCAGAACACAAAGCATCCTTCCCCCAGCCTAGTAGCAGTGGTGGCTCACACAGGCAACCCTGTGGGGCGGAGGTGTGGAGTTTGACATACAACGGTAAAGGTGAAAGTAAAAAAATAAATAAAACCACTTATGTTTCACTCGCCGCATCCCTGACTTGGCGATGAGGCGAGCGCAAGGTAAGTGGTTTTATTGATTTATTTCTTTAATCTTTCCTGCCGTATGCCAAACTCCACTACCCTACCCCTACCCCGCCCCACAGCGTGACCTGTGAGAGCTGCCACTGCCTAGCAGTAAGGACACATCACCTCCCCTGCATCTTGCCTCATCTTTGGTTTTTGACGTATCTAAGAGAGAAAGAGAGATTGCTTTCTGAGATAAGCCTTACTGCTATCGCAGTGCTGCTGAAGTCTTTAAGAACACCATCCAGGAAATTCTCAGTGGCCTGCCAGGAGTCATGAATGTCAGTGATAACATTCTGATACATGCCAAGTCACTGAAGGAACATCACTAACACCTCTGCGGAGTCCACCAGAGAATCAAAGACGATGGGTTACTCTCCATCAGGAGAAGTGTGAGTTTTTATAACAGCAAATCAACTTCTTCAGGTATACTTTCTTTGCAAAGGGGTAGTACAGACCCGGAGAAGTGTAGTATCTTGTATTTTCCCTTTAAGTGTTTAGTTCTTGCATGCCTGCATGCTTTCACATCTTGTGTATCCTTTTGAATTCTAGAGTTCTGTATTCTACAATGCACTGTTTGTATTCTATGATGTTCATTGGGGACATTCTACTACCTGACACTAAAGTACATGGATGTGCTTTTCTTCTTCCATTAAAGCTACAATTTTACTATAAATTATTTGGCCTCTTTGAATACTACAAACTGGCGACGATCGGGATAAAGAAGAACAAACCCTTGTAACTTATAATTTTGGATCCATTATTCCAACTCTTCATTTTTATGCCGTTTTTCTTCTTCATGAGAACATTTTTGTTCAGCTACATTATCTTCTACTTCAGCTAACCAACGAACCAACGAAGCATCCTACGATTCTACTTCTGTAAGCCATTGAAATATATATATATTTTTTAATATATTAGATGTGACGAGGAGGACCCGGACCCGGGCCCTCCCGGCTTACCTTTACCTGTGTCCCCTTTTGTCACCCAGCATACAGAAGCCTGGAAACCTGTAACGGACTGGCAACAAACAGCACGGGAGCCGGAGGAGCCGTGTTTCTTTAACTGGGCGGAGCTGGAGCCTGAGACCGCCCACCGCCAGGAGGTAAAGGTGCGCCCAACCGGGAAACAGGTGTGTTTTACACCCGGAGGGAGTGGAGAGTGGTGGCGTGAGCGAGGAGCAGAGTGGAGGAGGACCGAAGACGAGGAACCGAAGATCGAGATCGAGAAGGAGGCGTGTGAGGAGTGGAGGACGGGAGACGACGGAAGCAAGGAACATCAGCTGGAGGAGGCGTGTGAGCAGTGGAGGACGGGAGACGACGGAAGCAAGGAACATCGGCTGGAGGAGGCGTGTGAGCAGAGGAGGACGGACGAGGACGCAAGCGGAGTACAGCACCGACCGGAGTCGAGTGAGCAGACGGGGAGACCGGGAGCGGACTGGAGAGCGGATCACCGGAGAGAGGAGGCGTCAGAGGAACAGTGGAGAACGGAGTCCAGGGACAACGGAGACAGCGGACCACCGACCTGGGTACCCGAGGAGAGCAAGACCTGTGACAACCGCGACAAGCCGGGAGGCCACCGAGGAGGCGCATCGCCCAGCCACACTTCACATGAAGTGTGGCTCGAGCAGGTACGGTCAAGATTCACGGGGTGGGCGGGCGTAAGTGGGGTAAACCACCGTAAAACCGAGCAACCGACCCTCAGTGCACCAGTACCTTCCCTTCACCTCACCGGCACTTTGGGAAAGACGAGCACGTGTGGTCCCTCACTACCCTTCCCTGACAAACCCCCTACAACCACGATCTAATAGTGGTTTTCTTTCTTTCTGTTTTCTTTTTGGGATCGAATCTGGGACGAGAGACAAGACGGCGGAGGCAAGGCCTACAACGCCCAGAAGGCACCGGGAAAGTCGGAGACTGGGAACCGCCAAACAAGCAAAAGAGGACATTGATAATCCTTTACCGTTCTATAGAGTACCAGTTCAAAAGAGGAGGCTTTATAAAATAATAAAACCATCTTTGCCTCGCAACCCCGTATCAGTGAGTTTATTGGACAACCCTCCCGAAAGCCCACAAGTGGTGGAGAATGCGGGCATAGAAGAAGCCATCCAGGATACAAAGATGGAAGCCATACTACAAGCCCTAGTTAAAGGACAAGAACAGTTAGGGTGGGCTGTGGAGCAACAGCTCGCCTCCGCTCAACTAGACCGGGACACTTTCCGCTCCACCGTAGTCACCCAACTGGAAGGGTTGCAACACACTACTGATCCCGGGAGTAACCCTGTGCGCGAAGCCAGACCGCCGCCTACACCGGCGGGCATCTCCCTACAAAAGTACACCCCTGGTGAGGACCCGGATGCCTTTCTATTAAATTTTGAACGGGTGGCACTGGCATGCGGATGGCCAGTCGAGAAGTGGCCTTTCTTTTTGGCGCCTCTACTGACGGGAGAAGCCCAAGCCGCCTATCAGGTGGCCAACAGCAGTGGACAGACGCCATACAGACAAATCAAAATTATCATATTGGACCATCTTGGTTTAGACGCGGAAGCATACCGCGTGCGCTTCAGAAAAGAACGGGGACAGGGGGGAGACAATCCGAAAACCCTCTTCTTCCGCCTAAAAGCAGCGGCGGACAAATGGCTGTCCCCCTCAACCAGTTCCAAAGAAGACATTATGGATAAAATATATCTGGAGCAATTCCTAGAGGCCCTACCATACGGGACACAACGCTGGTTGCGACAGCATTCCAACCTAACCACCCAGCAAGCTATGGAAATGGCTACCACGTTTGTCCGGGCCCAGCCCCGCCTACACCCCAGTGAACCGGAGAAGCCCCACAAGGCAATCCCTAGACCAGAACGCAGACTTAGAGCACCTCCTGGATTGCCAAACCCCCGTTTTTCGAGCCCGGAGGCTCCTCCGTTCCGAGGACCGCAGTGTTTTGATTGTGGGGCCTGGGGCCACATAGCCCGTTTTTGCCCACAGAAACGCAGTCAGGAGGAACCAATGGAAGTGGGATATATGCCAAAAGCCGTCCTGTACACCGCCGAACTGGGAGGCGCATATCACGTGAGTGTGACCGTTAATGGGACTGTAATCCAGGCTCTGCTGGATTCAGGGTGTAAGCAGTCAGTCATGCGGGATGTTTATGTCATGCCTCCCCAGGTAATGCCCAACGACCAAGTATATATAAAATGTGTCCATGGGGATGTGAAGGGGTATCCGGTGGCCTACGTCCCCATAGAGTTAGAAGACAGGGATACATTGGTAGTGAAAGTGGGGGTGATGTGTTCTCTACCTGAACCTCTCATTCTGGGTACCGACAATCCACATTTCCTGGAACTGTTTGAAGGCCAGTTGAAAAAAAAGAAATCCCCGCGGGAGACCCCTATACCGGCATTACTGTCCCCTGACCCATGGGAAAATGATAGAAGCTTCAAGTTCGCCCAAGCAAATGATTCCACTTTGTTGAATGCGTGGGAAAGGGCCCATGCAGAACAGGACATACTCCCCGTAAGGTACCCCAGATTCCTTATTAAAGATGACCTCTTGTATCGGCAAGCTAAAGCAGAAGACCCAATACAACTCTTGGTACCAACCTGTTTTCGCGAACAAATAATGTTCTATGCTCATACTCACCTCCTTGCAGGACACACCGGCAGTGAGAAGACGACTCAGAACGTACTCCGTAACTTTTACTGGCCAGGTGTGTATCATGACATAAAAAGCCACTGTCAGACGTGTGACGTTTGCCAGCGGAAAAACACCCACCGACCAGCTGCAGTACCCCTACAACCCCTCCCCATTATAGGGACCCCATTTGAGAGGGTCGGGATGGACCTGATCGGGCCCCTCCCCAAAACACGGAAGGGGCATCAATACGCTCTGGTAATCGTGGACTATGCCACACGGTTTCCAGAGGCGTTTCCCCTGAAAGCTCCCACCTCCAAAAACATCGCCGAGAAATTTCTGGAGTTGTTCTCCAGGGTCGGATTCCCCAAGGAAGTCCTAACGGACCAGGGCACCCCATTCATGTCCCGAGTCATGAAGGAAGTCTGTCACCTCCTGGACCTCCACCAGATCCGTACCTCTGTGTACCACCCTCAGACAGACGGTCTGGTGGAGAGGTACAATGGTACCCTGAAAACCCTTTTGAAGAAGATGCTCACGGTTAACGAGAGCGAATGGGACCTCATGTTGCCATTGGCATTATACGTCATACGAGGCCAAACGCAGAGCAGCTTAGGCTGTTCATCTTTCGAGATGTTATATGGGCGACAACCCCGCAGTTTGCTGGAGATGACACGGGAAGTATGGGAGAACGAGAGTGACGGGGACACAAGATCCTTGCTGGAATACAGCCAGAATTTAAGGAATAAACTGGGGAAAATACGGGAGTTGGCCTTCACCCAGCTGGAGTCCAGTCAACAGAGACAGCAGGCTCACTACAACCGAGGAAAGAAGTGGCGACATCTAGCAGTAGACGACTGGGCATTGGTGTTGTTGCCCTCCATGTCCAAACGATTCCAGAATGAGTGGCAAGGCCCATTCCGAGTCATTGAGACGATTGGGAAAACCACTTACCGGCTCCAAATGAGTAGGAATAAAAACCAGGTTTTTCATATAAACCTCCTAAAAAAGTGGTTGGGGCCAATCCCGCTGGTATCGATGGTAACCATCCCGGAAAAAAAGGATCCCAATACCACACTGGACGAATTAGTGATAAGCGAGGAGTTGTACGATAGAGAACGAGAAGAACTACAATCCACCCTACGTCCCTTCAAGAGGATCTTTTCAAATATCCCGGGGGCCACTACTCTGGCAGAACATCGGATAGAAACTCCGAAGGGCGTCACAGTAAAACAGAGGCCATACAGAATACCAGCCGCCAAGAGGAACGCAATAAGCAACGAAGTACAAGAGATGCTGAGCCTTGGAGTCATCCGACCTTCTCGCAGTGAATGGTCTTCTCCGATTGTAATGGTGCCCAAGCCAGATGGTAGTAGCAGGTTCTGCATGGATTTTAGGGCATTGAATGCAGTATCCTCGTTTGATGCCTACCCTATACCCCGCATTGACGAACTAATTGAGAAACTGGGAAATGCCAAGTACATCAGTACCCTTGATTTAACGAAAGGGTACTGGCAGGTCCCTCTCCGAGAGGAAGATCGTAAAAAGACGGCCTTCGCCACTCCTGACGGACTCTATGAGTTTAACGTCCTTCCCTTTGGCCTCCACGGGGCACCGGCCACATTTCAGAGGCTTATAAATGAAGTACTAAGAAACCATCATGAATATAGCTCGGCCTACCTGGACGACATCATTATATTCAGTCCTTCTTGGGAGGAACACCTCCGACATCTACACAACATACTACAGCAGCTAAAGGAAGCAGGGCTTCACGTCAACTCAAAGAAGTCCCGAGTGGGTTTTCGAAAAGTCAAGTATCTGGGGTACGTACTGGGGCACGGTGTCATCGAGCCACAAATCGAGAAGGTCAGGGCGATTGCAGAAACCCCTTTTCCCTCCAGCCAAAAGGAAATGAGAGCCTTCCTCGGCCTCGTGGGCTACTATAGGCGATTCATCCCCTCCTTCTCAGATATAGCCGCCCCCTTAACAGACACATTGAAGAACCACACCAAAAGTCAGGTCCTACATAATCCGACAGTCGCCATGTGGAACGCCTTCCAAACCCTGAAGCGTGCCATCACGACTAGTCCTGTCCTTATCTCTCCGGATTTCAACAAGCCCTTTCTCCTGCACACAGACGCATCTGATTTTGGTATTGGGGCTGTGTTGTCACAAGAATCCGAAACCGGCACGGAGCGTCCCATACTATACATCAGTCGCAAGCTATTCCCTAGGGAAGTAAAATATCCTACCATAGAGAAGGAGTGTTTAGCGATCAGGTGGGCAATCGACAAATTGAGATATTACCTGGAGGGGCATTCATTCATCCTCTATACTGATCACGCCCCTCTTACCTGGATGAGTCGAAACATCTCGAACAACCCGCGAGTCCTGAGGTGGTTCCTGGCCCTGCAACCATTCCGGTTCCAGGTCCGTCACCGTAAGGGGAAGGACAACGCCAACGCGGACTTCCTATCACGGTATCCTCTCCCCGATCGGGAGAATCATAGGGGGGAGGGATGTGACGAGGAGGACCCGGACCCGGGCCCTCCCGGCTTACCTTTACCTGTGTCCCCTTTTGTCACCCAGCATACAGAAGCCTGGAAACCTGTAACGGACTGGCAACAAACAGCACGGGAGCCGGAGGAGCCGTGTTTCTTTAACTGGGCGGAGCTGGAGCCTGAGACCGCCCACCGCCAGGAGGTAAAGGTGCGCCCAACCGGGAAACAGGTGTGTTTTACACCCGGAGGGAGTGGAGAGTGGTGGCGTGAGCGAGGAGCAGAGTGGAGGAGGACCGAAGACGAGGAACCGAAGATCGAGATCGAGAAGGAGGCGTGTGAGGAGTGGAGGACGGGAGACGACGGAAGCAAGGAACATCAGCTGGAGGAGGCGTGTGAGCAGTGGAGGACGGGAGACGACGGAAGCAAGGAACATCGGCTGGAGGAGGCGTGTGAGCAGAGGAGGACGGACGAGGACGCAAGCGGAGTACAGCACCGACCGGAGTCGAGTGAGCAGACGGGGAGACCGGGAGCGGACTGGAGAGCGGATCACCGGAGAGAGGAGGCGTCAGAGGAACAGTGGAGAACGGAGTCCAGGGACAACGGAGACAGCGGACCACCGACCTGGGTACCCGAGGAGAGCAAGACCTGTGACAACCGCGACAAGCCGGGAGGCCACCGAGGAGGCGCATCGCCCAGCCACACTTCACATGAAGTGTGGCTCGAGCAGGTACGGTCAAGATTCACGGGGTGGGCGGGCGTAAGTGGGGTAAACCACCGTAAAACCGAGCAACCGACCCTCAGTGCACCAGTACCTTCCCTTCACCTCACCGGCACTTTGGGAAAGACGAGCACGTGTGGTCCCTCACTACCCTTCCCTGACAAACCCCCTACAACCACGATCTAATAGTGGTTTTCTTTCTTTCTGTTTTCTTTTTGGGATCGAATCTGGGACGAGAGACAAGACGGCGGAGGCAAGGCCTACAACGCCCAGAAGGCACCGGGAAAGTCGGAGACTGGGAACCGCCAAACAAGCAAAAGAGGACATTGATAATCCTTTACCGTTCTATAGAGTACCAGTTCAAAAGAGGAGGCTTTATAAAATAATAAAACCATCTTTGCCTCGCAACCCCGTATCAGTGAGTTTATTGGACAACCCTCCCGAAAGCCCACATTATACGATTTCAAAAAAAAAAAAGAAGGAAAGAATAACAACTGCCGGAGCTACATTGTACTACTCGAAAACTGTGAGTAAATATAATAGTTTTCGTGAGAACCGTAGCATTTGGTGGATTTTCTCGCACTCTGACAATGTGCGTTAGTGTTTACCTTTAAACGCTTCCTTCGTTGTTGCATGCTACCTTGCGCTTCAGTGCTCCATTGCGCTACCGCTTAGCAACGCATCAGGAAGACGTTTTCCTTGCACTTGTGACACGTCAGAGGTCAATCAACGTGACCCTACACTACGTGTACGTGCAATCAACGTGCCGCCATATTGGATTTCTATGAGTTTATGCTTTTGGCTTCATTTCTTCTACGGGCTATCTTGCTTAATTGATGCGAACATAGACGTTTCAACACGCGTCAATTACAGAAAGGTTACACCTTCATACAAGCACATCAGTACTTAGTTTTCTTCTTCCTCTTAATTGTTTTTGGCAACGTTACTAAGAAAGTGAAGCAAATTTGTAAGTTATTTTTTTTATTCATTTAGATTGTTCCATTTTTTTTTGTTTCTCCTCATTCAATTAATTTATCTTCACTGGCATCATGATAAACACTACTCCTGCTTCTACTAGTAATGTACGTAGTACTGATTCGATGCCTACATCTGCTTCGTGTATTAATATAAACATTAGCACGCCTAAAGACTTTTTGACTTCACTTGGAGAACCAGTTATAAAATGGTCTGAATGGAAAGAGTATTTTCTTAACTATATTGCTACCTTGGAGGATAATGTTGGACTATTATCTCCTGAACGGAAAATGCGTATGCTTTTACATAGCTTGGGTCCTGAAGGCTTGAGAGCTTATAATCAGATGCAGAAACCGGATAGAGCAAGCGATGGTGACATCTTCAAAAATGCAATTTCTGATTTGACTGAACATTACTCTCCTACTGTTTGTATTGGTGTTACCAGACGAGCATTCTTCAAAAGAAAACAATTGGAAAATGAGACAGTGGAGGAGTACGTTTCTCAATTAAAATTGCTAGCCATGCATTGTAAATTTGGAGTTCTGCACGATGAATTTATTCGTGATCAAGTTGTTGTGTGTTCTAAGAATAAAAGTATTCAAGATAGACTATGGATTGAGGGAGAATCTAGTCTGAAGGATGTGATAACTTTATTGAAAAAAGCTGAGTTATCTGATAGAAGCTCGAAACCTTTAGCTGATCAATCTGGAGCTACTACTTCTACTTCTACGGTTAATAAAGTTTTGGCAAAAACTAATAAGGAGTTACCAGACAAGAAGAATGATAGAATGTTTCAATCTAATATGAATTCTCGCAGAAAGTTTTATAACTCTAAATCCTTCTCCAAGAAAATGTATAATGATAGTAATTCTTTTTTCTTTGCTTGTTATCGTTGTGGGGATAAGAGCATCAATGCGGGGTTTGAGAAATGTCCCGCTAGATCTGTTAAATGTTCTAATTGTGGGATTGGGATGGGACACCCTGCTTGGGCCTTTCAAGCTCTCATTAGGGATGACACGCAAGCCCGCTCTGAATGTTTGTTCCCTCACCCGCCGATAATGCTCTAATGCCGCCAAGCAATGCTCGCTGGTAAACTGCACCTTGTTGGGATGCCGTCCCTTCCTCACCCTCTTGTGCTGCCAGCTAGGCTACCCTCATCAGCAGGTGGCTGTATGCCCATGTTCAGCCTTCAGAGTTAGGTCAAGTCCTGCCATGAGCTTGATTTCTGTGTACCCCCCCCCTGTGCACCCTAGACCTCCCTCCCCGCAGCAGAGATCATTAAATCCTCACCCAGTCTACATGCCTTCTGTATGGTCTATGTTTCTACTATTCGTTTTTGTTGTTAAGTTTTCTAACCAGAGAATTACAATCACTACTTCTGATTTTTGGATGCTTGTACAGCCCAATTTCTCACTAGCATGGAACTATTCCCCACTAGCATCACAGACTTGAGTTTATCTCACAAACCTTATATCTCATTACCACTTTTGGAAAAGTCATGTAATGACTGTAATGTCATACATGAAGTACCTCTAATCTGAATATTTGAAAATACCATAAAATTAATAAATAAGTATTCTTTAT